>NC_091120.1:69573207-69873207 GCF_040183065.1 Periplaneta americana | reverse complement strand
AGTTTTATTATTACTGGAAGAGATTGTTGTCTCTTAAATGAAAGAAAGCTGTTATAAAATGACAGTTGATTTCTATTAAATAAATTACGTCCAAATATTATTCTCAATTTGCGAATTACATTACTTCCTCTAACATCTAAAAAAATCTTAATCTCTTTGAGGTATTAATGAGGCCTAAAGAATGTTGGAGAACGTGCTTGCTGAAAAATGTCACTGGCATTCCTCGATTCCCCAGTCTTACAAGTTTGACATTGAACACTACCAATGTCCTGCAATTCACTTGCGGAAGACGTACGGCAAGCTACCACTTCAGACTATATGGAGGGGAAATCATGTTCCCCTTCAACGGTATTCCTCATGCCTGATATAGAGAAAACAAACTGGGAATGTCATAGCCGTGGGTCGACCCGTCTGCAGCACAATCTTGTTGGGTCAACGTGAAGACTGCTTGGGCAGGGCATGGTTGCGCCGTTAAAATGAACACTATGAAGTTGGCAGTACTTTGACTGTTTTTCTATTGTTTATGCAGTTATTATCGATAGGCTATCGTTAAAATGAACACCATGAAGTTGGCAGTACTTTATTGACTTTTTCTACTGTTTATGCAGTGATTGTCGATAGCTTACCATTAAAATGAACACCATGAAGTTGGCAGCATTTTATTAACTGTTTTTCTACTGTTTATGCAGTAATCAATAGCCTGCCGATATACGATAGGCTCCGTTTTCTAAACCACTTGATCGAGGAATTCAGAAGCGGTAAAATAGAAAGATGTTCTTAAAAATGCAGCTACTACTATACTATTTTTAAGTAATTTGTTTTTTTTTACAGTCACTTTCGTGAGTACTATGACCATCGGGGCGCAACTATGCCATGTCCATTCTGCTACCTGATTTCTTCGGGGCGCAACTATGCCATACCTAGTCCTCCGAATTGACCGCAGAGCGCAACTATGCCATACCGACTGCTCTTGCTCACTGTGCTGCCCTGCCTATCCTTCGTGAAGATCGAATGCGGCCGGCGCCATTGCTTCGCGAAGGCAATACAAGGTGAAAATTGGGCAAAAAATATTGAAAAATTCGAAATTTAGTTCATTTGTTCACATTTTACATCTTTGAACATTATACTTAAAAAATCCGTTGTCAATTTTTTGTTGGAATCATTTAAATTCCTTTCCGGGACATTTATATACCAAGCGCTACACTACCAAAACAGCCACAACTACTACTATAATCACACCCACTACTAGCACTATCGCCACAGCCAATACTAGCTACTACCATCACCATAGCCACTACTTAAATATAGCGACAATAAAAAAATCTTTGATTATTTAAGTAGAGAGATCTAAATTGGATTAATAATCTATTTTGAATCTTGAGTACACTACTTTTAATACTTGGATAGTTTTGCTTTGCTTTGCAAAACTATTTCACACACAATAACAAATTCTACACCCAAACAGAAGGATTGCTAATGGGATCACCCATATCTAGCATACTAGCAGAGCTATTTTTACACAACATAGAACAAACATACATACTCAGCAATGAACACAACAAATATGCAGACAACGTAATATACTGGCACAGATACGTAGACGACATACTCATACTATACAAAGGAAACAAAAGACAAATACACAGACTACACCAATATATAAACAAAATACACCCAAAACTTCAATACACACTGGAACTTGAAAACAACAACTCCATAAATTTTCTAGACATCACCATAACAAAAATTGACACAAACACACTTTAAAAATATACAGAAAACCAACCACCACCACCACCACACACATACATAACACATCTAACCACCCCATACAACACAAACATGCTGCATTCAGGACAATGGTACACAGATTACTCAACATACCCATGAGGCAACAACACTACAATGAAGAAGTGAACACAATCAAATACATAGCACAAGAAAACGATTACAATCCAAACATAATAGACAACATCATAAGAAAAACAAAACAAAAACTTAACAAACACAATAACACGCAAAAACACAACACAAACACAAGAACACAAGAAATACATCACACTAACATATGAAAAAAAAAAAAGCACACATAAGATCGCATCTTCATTCAGAAAGCAGAAATACAACATAGCATACAGAACAGAAAACACACTACAAAGACATCTCAACACACAAAAAACACAAACAAATAAATATGACCACACAGGTGTATACAAACTCACATGTAATAGTTGCGACAAGTTCTACATTGGACAGACAGCCAGATCATTCCAAACACGCTAAAAAAGAACACATTAAAGCAATAATCAGAGGACACAATACATCTACATACGCCGATCACATAACCAATGCTAACCATACATACAATAATATAAATGCGGACATGGAATTCCTACACATACAACCCAAGAACCAAAAACTCAACACACTAGAACAATATGAAATATACAAATACACTAAAACACACCCTGATCAAATTCTCAACACACACATCAATTTCAGTACACACACACTATTTGACTCCACTTTTCAACAATTTTAACAATAAAACGCACCCACACAACAGGCAGAGAAGTTCGATATGACGCCGAGATCTAGTAGGCTCTGAGGATGGTGTGATGAAGCATCGGAACAGCTGTAAGCCGTACAGACTTACATAATTAACACGAGTAAGTCCGTTAGTTAAACAATTACTTAAATTGGATTAGTCAAGTAACTGACATTTATAAGAAGGTATTTTCATTGCTTTACTCTCTAAATGTCTTAATCATTTGCGAAATTGTCTGCCCTTTCCATAAAAAGAAACATTGTTCAGTCGGTAGTGATGCCCATTTTGATTACCGCGATTCTATCTTAACTATATAACTGTTAATTTAACTGAAAGACTACAGCGTGTTCATAATGTGTGTACGCTTCATCAGCAAAACTAGTAGATTTGACCATATAACGCCATATTTTGAAATTCTTTCATTGATCTGCCTAAAGGCGCGAAGAGCAGTACATTGTTTATCAGTTCTATTTAGGATATTACTCACTTCTACTCCAAAATATCTGATAATTCACTTTGAATACCTTACAATGTTGCGGAATCAACATCAGGCTTTATTATCCATTCCTCGTCATCTACTTCTTTCTATTCATCCTCTTTCGCAGTGTCAGTTTGTCGCCTATGGAACTCCTTACCTCGTCATGTCAGGGATTGCCGAACGATTAGCAGTTTAAATTAAGAATTACATACATTCACATGGAATTGATTTGTGAGTATTAGCCGATTTTTATAGGTTTTTCTATGTGTTATATAAATTGTCATTTAGACCCATCATACAATAAAATTAGGATATAAATTGTCAATTACTTAATTATGTATCATGTTCAGTCAATATTTATTATATGTAAACTTCTTAACCTGCGAGATAATTATTCCATATTTATTTCTATTAGAATACTACTATTATTATTTACACTTATATTTCACTTCTGATAGTGTGGAAGAGAAGGCCACATGCTCTTAACGCTACCAGAATAAATAACTGAATATCTAAATACTAGTATTACCGCCACAACCACTACTACCACTGTCACCACACCAACTACTGCTAAAATCAATACAACCACTACTACTAGTATCACAATAGTCACTGTTGACACAGCCACTACTACCACTAACGCCACAGCCTCTAATACTACTACCACCACAGGCACTACTGCCACTGTTGCCACAGCCACTACTACCACTAACGCCACAGCCTCTAATACTACTACCACCACAGCCACTACTGCCACTGTTGCCACAGCCACTACTACCACTAACGCCACAGCCTCTAATACTACTATCACCACAGCACTACAGCCACTGTTGCCACAGCCACTACTACCACTAACGCCACAGCCTCTAATACTACTACCAACACAGCCACTACTGCCACTGTTGCCACAGCCACTACTACCACTAACGCCACAGCCTCTAATACTATTACCACCACAGCCACTACTGCTACTGTTGCCACAGCCACTACTACCACTAACGCCACAGCCTCTAATACTACTATCACCACAGCACTACAGCCACTGTTGCCACAGCCACTACTACCACTAACGCCACAGCCTCTAATACTACTACCAACACAGCCACTACTACCACTAACGCCACAGCCTCTAATACTATTACCACCACAGCCACTACTGCCACTGTTGCCACAGCCACTACTACCACTAACGCCACAGCCTCTAATACTACTATCACCACAGTACTACTGCCACTGTTGCCACAGCCACTACTACCACTAACCCCACAGCCTCTAATACTACTACCAACACAGCCACTACTGCCAATGTTGCCACAGCCACTACTACCACTAACGCCACAGCCTCTAATACTACTATCACCACAGCACTACTGCCAATGTTGCCACAGCCACTACTACCACTAACGCCACAGCCTCTAATACTACTATCTCCACAGCGCTACTGCTACTGCTGCCACAGTCACTACTACCACTAACGCCACAGCCTCTAATACTACTATCACCACAGCACTACTGCCACTGTTGCCACAGCCGCTACTACCACCAACGCCACAGCCTCTAATACTACTATCACCACAGCACTACTGCCACTGTTGCCACAGCCGCTACTACCACCAACGCCACAGCCTCTAATACTACTATCACCACAGCACTACTGCCACTGTTGCCACAGCCACTACTACCACTAACGCCACAGCCTCTAATACTACTATCACCACAGCAATACAGCCACTGTTGCCACAGCTACTACTACCACTAACGCCACAGCCTCTAATACTACTACCAACACAGCCACTACTGCCACTGTTGCCACAGCCACTACTACCACTAACGCCACAGCCTCTAATACTACTATCTCCACAGCGCTACTGCCACTGTTGCCACAGCCACTACTACCACTAACGCCACAGCCTCTAATACTACTATCACCACAGCACTACTGCCACTGTTGCCACAGCCACTACTACCACCAACGCCACAGCCTCTAATACTACTATCACCACAGCACTACTGCCACTGTTGCCACAGCCACTACTACCACTAACGCCACAGCCTCTAATACTACTATCACCACAGCTCTACTGCCACTGTTGCCACAGCCACTACTACCACTAACGCCACAGCCTCTAATACTACTATCACCACAGCACTACTGCCACTGTTGCCACAGCCACTACTACCACTAACGCCACAGCCTCTAATACTACTATCACCACAGCACTACTGCCACTGTTGCCACAGCCACTACTACCACCAACGCCACAGCCTCTAATACTACTATCACCACAGCACTACTGCCACTGTTGCCACAGCCACTACTACCACTAACGCCACAGCCTCTAATACTACTATCACCACAGCACTACTGCCACTGTGCCACAGCCACTACTACCACTAACGCCACAGCCTCTAATACTACTATCACCACAGCACTACTGCCACTGTTGCCACAGCCACTACTACCACCAACGCCACAGCCTCTAATACTACTATCACCACAGCACTACTGCCACTGTTGCCACAGCCACTACTACCACTAACGCCACAGCCTCTAATACTACTATCTCCACAGCGGTACTGCTACTGTTGCCACAGCCACTTCTACCACTAACGCCACAGCCTCTAATACTACTATCACCACAGCACTACTGCCACTGTTGCTACAACCACTACTGCCACTCTTGACAGAGCCATTACTTTCACTGTCGTCACAGCCACTACTCCACCATCGCCATAATCACTATTAACACCTGAACAGTCACTAGTACCACTATCACCACAGCAGTCCACACCTGTGGAGTAACGGTTAGCACGTCTGGCCGCGAAACCAGGTGGGCCGGGTTCGATTCCCGATCGGGGCAAGTTACCTGGTTGAGGTTTTATCAGGGGTTTTCCCTCAACTGAATATGAGCAAATGCTGGGTAACTTTCGGTGCTGGGCCCCGAACTCATTTCATCGATATTATCACCTTCATCTCATTTAGACGCTAAATGACCTGAAATGTTGATAAAGCGTCGAAAATAACCTACTAAAATTTAAAAAATCACCACAGCAATTAGTACCACTCTCACCACAGTCGCTACTAGCTTTCACCACACCACTACTACTACTATCAAAACGACCACTAGTACTGTCAAAATCACTATTAGTACTATCACCACCGTCACTAGTATTGTCACTACCACTACTATTACCGCAATCACCACTACTACTACTATTATTATTACTACTGACACCACCACTACCACTGGCTACCACCATTCTTGGTACTAATACTACGTACTACAACCAGCAGTAGTGTGACTTTTATTGTTGAACCATTATGCCTTCTTTGCACGGGAAGCACATATATTTGGCGAGCTGTGTAAAGTTATCCTCATATGCTAGGGTGTATAGAAGTGTGTTTAGCATACCGATCTGTTCCTGCTCAAGGAGAAACAGAGACTGAGACCGAACTTTTTCAGACAGGAATGAAAGGCGAGTCCGATTCGAATGATACAAATGCCACCACTCGGGCCAGCTGTGGACAAACACGACGACTGTGTTTAATCCATGTACACTGAACAGTATAACCTATTAGATAAATCTGTAGAAAGTGCACGCATTGTTAGATCATTGCCTCGTCCTGGTGTCATCACCTCGCGAAAGTTTTCTTATAAGGGATGTAATTAGTGCGGAAGCGGGGGAGTTGCGCAATATATCGCGGAATGAGACGCGTCTCGTACCGTATAAAAGACAACCGCTGGACGTTATGAAGCACAATCAACTTCAGCAACATGAAGCTTTTAGTAAGTACAACAATTAAGTATTTTTGTGTAGAATTAGATATCAAATAATTAAGATTGTTATTTTATAGGAAAATAATTTAAAATGTTTGTTTAAATGTCATTTCGTTCATACAAGAGTTAAAATACCTCTCTTTAATTATTTTTTGCAATGTTATATTTACTTTAAGTAAAAATAAACTTAAATAGTTATTTTGTTTATCATTGGAAATATAAAGATAGTAACATGACTACTGCAAAATATGTTTTTGGAAATTTTCGTGAAAATACACGTTTTAACATCTCACACTGAAAAAGTCGTTTTCAATGTACTTTTTTTTAAACACAGAACGTCTTTTGTAAAAGTATTGCACAAATTTTGTTTCTACTAGCAGATTCAACTGAAAATGATTCATAATATAAAGTATCACTTTTACAAAGGAACCAAAAGAGTGACATTTTACTTAATATTGACAGTAGTTTCTGGATATTTTATTACATTTAATATAGTAGTAAACAAAATAGTATAGACAGTACGTCTAGATAAAAGATACCATTACGGAAATTACCATACATGTTGATACGCGGGGCATTGATTCTACCGCTAAATTTAGGAGTAACTTCAATTCCGACTACATTTATCTAGAGAAAATCAAAATCTCGAGTGACATTTTGATTATTTTGCGATTATGATAATACATAGTTGATTATAAAATTACGCATATTTTTATTACGTAATATATTTCATTTACGAACCTACATTTCATTAGCCGATAAGAGCTTTGCCTCCTCCATTATGGAAATGATTGGCAAATACTGGTATTTAACAATAGTTGGAGTAATAAAATTATGATTAAAGAAATATTGAAAGCAAATATTTTATTGTGAATTAGGTGCGTTTATTTATTAGTAGTACAGAAGTATTTTTATCATAAGTAGATATTTCTTTAATTTTGTAATTATTCTAAAAATAGATTCCAAAATATAAATTGCGGCCATCAGTGTAGCTCAGTCGGCTGAGACACCTGCCGATCCGAATTTGCGAGTGGGCTGATTACCTGGTTGGGTTTTTCCGAGGTTTTTCTCAACCGTAAGGCGAATGGCAGCTAATTTATGGCGAATCCTCCGCCTTATCTCGCCAGATACCATCCCGATATCACCAATCCCATCGACGCTAAATAACATAGTAGTTCATACCGTGTCGTTAAATAACAAATTGAAAAAACTACATATTAATTTATTTTGTATCAGATGGTGTTAAATTGTTCATATCGGCATGAACGCTATGAACTTCTAAATTGCCTAGGTAGGAGAAAAAAATTTCCAAACAATAACAATGAGACATAATCGATAATTGAAAAGTATAACTTTTTACTGAAGTCTGTGATTGATTCGAATTCAGTGGGTTTTTACACTCCATTAGTGGATATAATATGAGTGAAATATTCCCTTATGATATTACATTTCAATCGTAAACTTCGTCAGAAGAAATATTAAGGTGTTGAAGTCATTCTTCTTGTTCTTCTCTTCTTCTTCTTCATCATCATCTTCTTCTTCTCCTTCTTCTTCACATTTTACACCATTTCGTATTTCTAATCATGAAATAGATTTCCTTCACGCTTGGAAGCAGAGAGGTCGCAGTCAAATCACCATATTTAGCCAGAGTAGCGCTCAAAATGCTACTAATTACTGTCATCTTGAAGATGAAGGGCAGACAGATTCTCATAAAGCGATCAAAATTAGAAATAAGGCTTAAAGATATTTAAAGGAATGATTGTTTTGTAAATTATCGCCGTATTACCCTGTTACTATTCTTCTTCTTCTTCTTCTTCTTCGTCTTCCTTCCGAAGTAGACATATTGCCTGTTCTCTTTCAATAGGTGCCTCTAGATTATAACATTTTTCCATCTTTGCTTTGCGCGATCTATAATGTAGACTCTATTTACCAGTAATTATTGATATTTCTATTCTTACTATTTTTACTCTCCTTTTATATTTCCTGCGGCTTACATGACCATTTCATTCAGTTTTCTGTTTTTTTTATTATCCATTCTGTTATTTTTTCAGTCTTTGAGTCCAGCCTGTTATGTCAATTTTATTTCCATCGCCTATTGTTTCATTTAAAATTGTACTCAAGACTTTAATTTCTGCGATTTATAACACGTGCCTTGTCTTGATGTAATGGCTGTGTATGCCAAAATTGATCTCACTATCGATTTGTAGATCCTTACCTTTGCCTCAGGTTTTAGATGTTTGTTGCACCAAATTGTATGAAATTTATTAGTTTTGTTAACTTGAAGAGATATTTCATGTAAATATCCATAACTGTTGTATTAGCATGAAAATATTGGAAGTTTATTTGTTCAATTATATTATTTTCTACAACTAATTTGCTTCCTATTGGGAGTGGAAAAATGATCATAGCCTTAGTTTTATGTTGGATATTACCATATTATATCTTCTTGCCATTATGTTGCACTTACAGAGCAATCTTTGCAAGTCATCTTCAATTAGGTGCAGAAACATTTGCATAACTTAACGATCTGGTATTTCTCATCCGATAGCCTCTTTCCATTTCAATTTCCTTAACAGTCTCGTCCATAATCAGACTGAACAATAAAGGAGTTTCTGAATCGCCCCAGATTCAATTCTCTATTGGGATTGTGAATTCAATTTTTATAATGAGACCTATTACAGAAAAAGCAATTGAATCAAACGAATTTTATCTGTTTCATATAAGTGGAGAAGCTATTTGACCATATACAGTAGTGGCAAAAAAAACCAGACCGACCCTTGTAGGTGATTTCAGAGCCTTGTTCACAATGACAGCGTGATATACTGGTAACTAAGACTTTCGTGGTTCGAATCCTGCCTGTGAAGGAAACTTTTTTTGATCTTTATTCAAATTCATTCGCGATACTTTTCGATTGCAGCGATATTTTACTACTTAATTACCTTATTATTCCCGTAACATGAATTTTACCATCATATTTTCTAATGGCTTTCGAAATGGGCTACGTCAGCAGTCGAAACTACAACAATTTCAATAGATTACTCGCTACCTTGTGAATGCGGGCGTGGCATGCGCAATGGCTCATTTCGGGGACTTTGATTATTCCCTCGGTCCGCTTTTTTGACACTACTGTACACTTAAAATATATTTTGAATATTTTAAATAATCGACAAGTACCTATAAACATAATCAAATTAAATAGAAAATACTTCCCCTAATAAAAAAGCAAAGTTAAAAATGAAAGGAAATTCGTCAACTTACTGATATTATTTATTTTACTTGTGATAAATCAAATTTGATAAAGTTTACATACTGTGATGTCTTCCAGATCTTCACTTTTATAGCAGTAACAGTGTCCTTAGTTCTGGCTGAAGACCAGAAGAAGGAAAAAAAGACAGACAAGAGAGGACTGCATGATCTGGGTTACGGGATTGGAGACTACGGGCATGGAGGTGGTCTGTCCTTCGGAGGTCATGAACACATCGGGCTGGGCGACCACTCCTTGGGAGGATTCGAGCATCTCAGTTTGGGAGGTCACTCTCTCGGAGGCCATGGTGAATCCCATGTCAAGTCTATCACCATTACTAAGGAAGTCAAAGTGCCTATCCCTCATCCTTATCCAGTCCATGTTGAAAAGAAAGTTCCATTTCCTGTAAAGGTCCCTGTTCCTGTACACGTAGACAAGCCCTATCCAGTTCCTGTACCCAAACCTTACCCAGTATATGTAGAGAAGAAGGTTCCTTATCCTGTAGACAAGCCAGTTCCCTATCCAGTGAAGGTCCCTGTCAAGGTCCCCGTCCCTGTACCCCATCCTGTCCATATTCCTAAGCCCTACCCAGTCAAGGTGCCCGTTCCTCATCCCTATCCAGTGAAGGTGCCAGTGGTGGTGGAGAAGAAAGTACCAGTTTTCATCAAGGGACATGACGGAGATTTCCATGGAGGTCTGGAAGGTCACGGCTTTGAAGGACATGGATTTGAAGGACACGTTGGATTCGACTTTGGAGGCCATCACTAGATCCTGATACAAGTTTCGAAAAATTTATATCAATTTTCGCATGTTTTTACGTTTGTCGAAATGAAGATTGTGTGTATTGTATGAATGTTGTGAATGTTTTGTGTATGTAATAATTAGGGAATAAATGTTGCAGTTATAACTGTTATAATGTCTTAACCTTATTCCACAACATTTTTAATTTTAGTATAGTTGCTGGTTTGAAGCAATATTACCATATTTGCCACGTTGCTTCAGTCCAATATCTATCCCACTTTTCAAAGATTCGTGATTTCAATTACGTAGAAATACTATAAATTACCATGAAGTTATCCTCGATGTTTTAGTGATTACGTTTGCCAATCGCACTGAGACCTTATGCCAAGGTAGGGTTTTTAAGGGTTGATATGACTAAAATGTTATGAATAGGGATATCCTGAACTAGCACCAACAGATAGCGCGCGTGTACTTTGAGGGGTGCGCTTTGCGTGTGAATTTGTTTTCCGCTATTTAAACATTGAGGATTTACGTAGTATATTAGTACATTAAATATTCTTAAAAATAACTCAAATTGCCAAATTCGTGTTGTGTTCCTATATATGTAAAAACCAGAGAAAGGCTTTTGTCTTCATTCAGGTCCCAAAATATTCTGAATATATGTTTTAAACCTTAAAAATTTTACTAATTAAATTATGCCTCGAAAGTGTGCTAGCTATTAAATAAAAATAACTACCTCGAGTAAGGAATTGGTGGCTATAGTTTAATTTTGGAAGAGGAAAAGAAAAATTAACAGAATCATATGCATCCTCGACGGTAAGCTATGTTAGTTTAGATTATATTCAGTACTTCTAGGACTCTCCGAAGTTTACGCCTGCAGTAAATTCTCGATTAACTGGGATGTTTATTATCCAGGACGATCCGTAGTAAAATCCATTTAGTGAATAATGTTTTTAATATGCTGTATACTAATTATTAAAACCATATTTTTACTTCAAATTTTCAAAATCATCCTACATAGTATTCAAAACTGCATGTCCTTTATCTACAAAACAGGAATAATCATGATAATGCGATCATATTATATCATCTTTTCTAACATTGCATTTGATCTTTTTGCAACTATAGAAAAAATACGAGGAATTCAATCTCGATAGTCCCTTCCCTATAAAAAAAAAACACATTGGTGGCTGCATATCTAGTTATTAGCGTATGGTATTTACAATACTAATGATCAAAGAGGCAATATTCACTTTCGACAAAGTTCCTATATATTTATCTATTTTTATTCGTGCACCTCGTTCTCAAAGTTCTTGTTTAGATTAATGAATATTCAGTTTACTCGTATCTATGGATATATTCTACATATTGCAGATTTCCCCATCTATCTCTTAAGAGGAATCGTTCAGTATTAGGCCTATACAAGTTTACGCTATTATTTATTGTAAAATAAATTAAATTAAATTATGAGGTAAAAAATACTGAATTATATTAAATTATACTAAGTTATACAAAATAATTATAAATATAATTTTTACACGCACAAAAAATCAACAAGCGGGAGAACGCAATCAATTATAGCATATGGCATAATGTAGCCGTACAACATGTTGGGCCGCATGGAACGCTGCTGCAATCTAACGGTAAAACTTGGCATAAGATATCCCTATTTGAACAAAAAATGTTTTTCATTCTTTTATTAAAATGCCCAATCTTCCTCTGCAAAATAATGGTATCAATTTACCTGTTCTGGCCTCCTAAGTTCCAAGATAACATTTTAAAAGCGCATGCGCTTTGTGTTTAAAGGTCGTGCACTTGTCTCTCTTTCTATTTTCTCAATTCTTTATTTTTGAACATTTTGCATCCTTGCTGCGACACAGACCTTTTCAGAATAAGTTAGAAATTTCCTAAGAATGTTGTTAATGAATACAAGGATTAAATTTTCTCTCGGTTTTTGTGCCAAGTCAGTGTTAATAAAAATGCTGATGACAGTGTACTTTTTAAACGTTAAAAATGAAATTAAAAATATTTGTAGAGAGGCAAGTATATAAGCAATATTAAAACCCTGACGAATTTTTGTTCCTACACATGTGAGATCTATTCTTGCAACTCTCTGTTGAGCCTGTTTAGGTGTAAATTCATGAGGAATAGAGCTACAGCTTCTGTATGATTTTCTAAAGTTTTTAATATGGCAATGTGTTGTATCTTTTGAAGCACCCAGTTCTTCTGAAAATCTACGAATACATTTTTGTTGATTGTTTTCCAAAACTCTGTATGTATTATCAATATTCCTTACTTCAGTTCTTCCAGGACGTTGTAAATCTTCAATGTCTTCTTCTCCATTGTCGAAACGCTGGAACCATCATTGTGATACACGCACACTAACGACACCTTCATCCTTAATTTCAGATTTTTCGAACCGCGGCAACAGCTTTATAATTTTGTATGCTTTAGAATGACTTCCACGCCCATGCTAAATTTCTCGTACAGTGAAGCTTCTCAATAGAGAACACCATTCCAGAATTTAAAAATGACCGGTATTTAGAAGTAGTGTTCGCTATTGGGGAAATAACATAAAGTGAATGTACCGTATTTTGACATGTTTTAGTAATTACGTTAATTTTTAATTCAGATGTTTTATATAATAATTTAATACATAAAAAATTAATATCGTATAGCAATTTAAATTATGGAAATAAAAAAAATAAATCGGTAATTTTACTGGAACATTTAACATTTGGTCTAAGTTTTAAATTAAAAAAAATCTGAAATCTTTTTTAGTGTCCTTGTAGCTTTCTGAATTCTATTTTCTATTTAAGTACTTTTCTAGATGAGAAGTGAGTTTTTCTTGGAAAAGACTTTAGTACTTAGTATTTAGGACAACTTTGATTATCAGCACGCGTATCTCGTCCACATTACAATAATCACAAAACTTGGCTGTTCCTGTCATGACACAGCAAGGGAAAGTTAGAGCATTGGTAGGGAAAGCTCTGCAACGGACGACGTTCTGTCACTAAAGTAGGAGATTTGTATGATAATAACACAGTCTGGTATATACAGCCACGAAGCTTGAGTTTATGAGGGTGCTAGGAACAATAGATTGTGCAGGTACTATTTCGCATTGTCTGTAATGAGGCGATAGTAGCGATCCTAGTGGTTAGCAACTATCTATGGATGCATATTTACTACGTATTGAGCTTCGTGACTGTATATACTAGACTGTGATAATATGTTACGAGTCCCACGAGAGACATAATCCAGGGTAAAAGAAAATACTAGTACTGTTACCTGATGACTGTCGACATTTTAAGTGTGCTTCATGTTCGCTATTAAGAAATTGTAAAGTATGGAAATTTTTAATATAGCTGTACGTGTCCATTATAGAAAACATCCGCTATTTGGAAGAAAAAAAATGAAATTTGGTTTATTTAACGACGCTCGCAACTGCCGAGGTTATATTAGCGTCGCTGGTGTGCCGGAATTTTGTCCCGAAGGAGTTCTTTTACATGCCAGTAAATCTACTAACATGAGCCTGTCGCATTGAAACACACTTAAATGTTATCGACGTGGGCCGGGATCGAACGCGCAACCTCGAACACATAAGGCCAACTCTATACCGACTGCGCTACTCAGGCCGACTATTGGGAAGATATTTTCCCATAAGAGCACATGTAATTCTGCAGGATAATTTCAAAGTGTCCGTAATTAATAAATGTCCGTTATTGAGAAGTGTACGTTAAGAGATATTTCACTGTATTGATGATTTATGACTATCACATCCCCACAATGTGCAATCCTACCATAATGTCCTATGAATTGAATTATCTGACAAGGGAAAACCGTTAAGATCTTACAAAACACCGAACTTGCAAAGCCGACATTACTGACATTATCTGATAGCCTATTTCTATTCATCACAGTGAAGTTACATTTTTCAGCACTTGGTACATGTTGCTCCATTTTTCGTTATTACACTAGGCTTTATTAAAAGTTTCAGCATTTAAGTCTGTTATAATTTCTAGTGTACGCCACTGTGGCTATGTGCACTTCCAAACCAAGCTTTCCGAGTTTCGAATCCTGACGTCGGTAATGTAATATATTTATCTTCTGTTCATGGCGGGACCGGACATTTGTCCGTTACCTTGTGACTGTCCTGTAATGCAGAGGTTCCCAACCGGTGTGTCGCGCAGTCTCATGGAGTGTGTCGCGAAATTTTGGAATTGAAAAATAAATTTTATGCCATCCAGAAAGTCTCTTTACAACGAAGTCTTCGATATGGTACATTTTATTTTGAGACAGACTTTACCAATGAAACGTGAACACCTGCAACAATGCTTTGTAATTCGTGTACTCTTCGCACTTAGTAATAAGCAATGTTTATAATCGTCAGAACATATTGGTCAGTTTCAGTATATAGTACGTGTGAGCGGGTGATAATGCGAATAAATTATGAAAAGTGCTTTATTTAGATTTTGTCATGGACAAATTTTTAATTCGAAAAAGACAATCGGAATCGAGTTTTGTGTTATATGACGCAGTGCTAATTCAAATAATGTGAGCGAAAATTCCCTTCAGGGTTCACAAAAATGTACCGCCCTGCCTTTAGTAAATATAGTGATGAATACTTGCAATATGGTTTTACCTGACGTGGAGATGAATATAAACAAAATCCCGAGTGTCTTATATGCGAAAATGTTATGTCAAATCAGTCGAGGGTGCCGAATAAACTAAAACGACATCTAGAACTGCCGTTTTCAACGTCATACTTGTGTAAATCTGCATTTTTTACCATGAAAATAGTGAAATCTAAACAAAGAAACAGACTGCTGCATCTTGAAGAGCATTTACGTGTTGGTCTGTCAACCATAAGGCCACGTATAGAGAAATTTTGTGCAACCCACCAAGCGCAGACTTCACATTAATTTTAAATAGGTGACTTTCAAAAAACATAATAAAAATCTTTTTATTTTTCTAATTCCACTTAAGTTGTTGCTTGTTTTTTTTTTAGAATTTACTATTGCGTGTTAACATCGACTAATCTACAACATTAGATGTCCGACATTACATATAAATTATCAGTGCTTTTTTCTGGCGGAACGCACTGGAACGGCGTTCCGGCACTTTTTTCTTGCATTTTTCATCATGCAAGTGAAATAAGTTTGAATAACCATGTTTTTAATTTTTTCTTTGAATTCCGCTTTGACCTTGAAAGTTATATTTGGACGAAAAGAAGGATAAAAACGACAAAATTCCCGTACAGTTAACAATAATCATCTCCCCGTCCGCTATAAAATATTCTACACAGAGTTAATTCCATTTACTTTTTCTCCAGAAGAATATCACTGGTTATTGTTATATTTTATTATTATTATTATTATTATTATTATTATTATTATTATTATTACTATTATTATTATTATTATTATTAATAAAACAAATAAGTGTGTCGTGGTATCGTGTACGTTCAGTAAATTGTGTCGTCAGTCAAAAAAGGTTGGGAACCAATGCTGTAATGTCTCGACGGTGACCCTGCTACATGCCGATCTCGCATATGTGAGAAGTCTAGTGTACGATCAGAAGTATCTCCTTTCTCTACCCTACCCGCAGTAGTGTTGAAGTCTGATATAAGTGAAGTTGAGAAGAGTAAGAAAGAAAGGAAGCAAGCAAGTAAGGCGGAAGGCAAGAAAGGAAGGAAGCAAGAAAGTAAGAGAGAGAAGAAGGCAGCAAGGAAGGAAGGAAAAATTTATTGTTATATTTACTTTCCTTTATGCAATATATTGTGGACAAACAGCTATTTAGTTAGTCTAATAGTATTACAATTACTATTATTTAAATTAAATTTGGAATAATTTACTTTCAACATCCTAAACTTGAAAATTCATTCCAACATTGATCGTGTCCGAGATGTAGAATTTTTCAAAGGATTCCCAGTCGGTCTCTTTTGTTGCTAGAAGAACTTAGCCGCACGGTCCAACCCGGTCATTTGGACGCGTGCGGAAATTTCTAGGTGCGCAGTTGTCACGTTTTACATTGATTTCGCCACGTGGTGGGTATGAAACAATCGTATATTTATTTCTATAAAAAAAAGTAAATTCATTCAATCAATCACGAATTAATGAATGGATAATTTTGAGATACTATGTATATGACGGTCCGTTATAGAACCATTGTACGGTCAACTTCTACAAACTAATATATTTTCATACTTATATCAATAATAATAAAAAAGTAACACCGAAAGAAGATAATTTGAATTTGTGTTTCGTGTCCAGATCCGCAGCGAAACTTAAGTGGTAGCTACTTAATAAAATATGATAGCATTTTGCTTCCGTTACCTCTATTCATTGTCACTCTCTCACATTATACATCTTCGATCTCGTGGCAGGTTTTCTAAAAGATGGTGTTTGAACCAGTTCTCGAAAACTTGAGCTGTCATTTCATCATGACTATCAGCTTTGCAGTCCCCAATGTTTTTAGCCGACAAATAGAGACAATTATCCACCCACCCCTCACTGCCTCCCGCGTGCAATACCATGATGCGCTTGCCTCGCGATGTTGGTGTCTTCAGGATGCAATTGCAGGTTCCATCATCCCACCCTTTCTTCACAACATCATGGGTATCGAACCATGTCTCGTCTAAATACACGATCCTGCAGCCCTCGGAACAAAACTTACGGAGACGTTCTGTGAATCTGTAACGCCAGGCGACTATCCGTGCAGATTCCATTACAGTTTGCTTCTTCTTCAAAGTGCGAAAACAAAACCCGAGTTTTATTAGAAGCTGTCGCAGCGTAGATTTTTCATAAGGAAAATCACACACGTTTTGTAAATGCTTCAGTAGCTCTGCAACAGTTGGTGGCTGGCCTTTTTAAAAAACTTATACGTCTCACGCCTTATCAAGTCACAGCAGAAATCATCAATTTTACTAAATTTAACCTTCTTGTTGCCAGGTTTTTTCGGCGTCACAGGACCCCTTTGCACGGTTTTCCTAACAGTTTCTCTATCAAGTTTCATTATTTTAGCTGTCTCCGAAATATGACCGTTTCCTATATTATTACTGGTAACATACTCATACGTGTTACACACGAGTTTCTGGCTTTGTTTGTTCAAAGTTTTAGTCACCTTCCTTTTGTTCGCGTAACCACTAGTGTATGATTGAATATCACTTGCGGCCACTGGACTGCTAGAACTCGATCGACAATCACTTGAGGACACTGAACCGCTGGAGCTCGGTCGACAATCACTTGCGGACACTGAACCATTGGTGCTCGATCGAGGATCACTTTCGAGTACTGAAGCATTTAACTCAGGACTTCCTGATACGTGAACTTCCACGTTTAATTCCCAAGGTCTCCACATTATTAAAATGGAGTTTTAAAAATACTACGTAATTTACAATCTACTCCGCAAAATAATTGTGATCTCGTAATTACAGAAGACTTTCAAACAGCGAACAAAAACACGTGTGAATTGTTTGAACTTGTAAGAAAGACTTCAGTTAGTGTCTCAGGGGAGAATTGGCAACATTTATGTTTGTCTCAGAAAGCGGAAACAGAGCTTACCCCATGCCTCTAGTGGACAGGAAAGGTTGGGGGACTGTCTTACTTCAAAAGGCAACCGCTCAGCATGCGGTAGCTTCTGTCTTTAGCTGGGGATGCAAAGAACGATCCTACTATATATGTATGTAAGGATAGTCAGGAAGGTAATCAGTAACAAACAGCTTCGTGGAGGCAACATTTATTTCATGCAACAATATAAATTAAAAATCTTTATGCAATGGTAACGAGCTTGTCATAAATATCAGATGATGGTAATGCGTAATGGATGTCTGTGTCTTGAAGCTTAGTACCCGTGGGAGGCTCCCCCGAACTTGACAACGCTGTAGCTCTCGGCTCCGTGTCCCGCGGAGGCGTGGATCACGCTCGGAGCATGCAGCTCTCCCAGGCTGGAAGCGTGGTACTCCCCGAGGCTGGGAGCGTAGCTCTCATGAGCACTTTGTACAAACACTGGAACCTGCTTGTGCACGTAGAAGGGCTGAGGCACTGGCACATGGTAGGGCTTGGGCACATGAACTGGAACAGCAACGGGCTTAGGGACAGCCACGGGGTGAGGAACGGGGACAGGAACCTTCACTGGCACTCTGACTGGATAAGGAACAGGCTTCTCAACGGGGTAAGGAACTCTCTTCTCGACAGGGACAGGGACGGGATGAGGGACGGGGACGGGGTAGGGTCTGTCGACAGGAACAGGAACGGGGACTTTGACGGGGAAAGGAACCTTCTTCACTACGGTGACGGGATAGGGATGGGGGACTGGAACCTGTACTTCCTTGGTGATGACTTTGCCGTGGATGACTTGCCCGTGACCGAATTCCAAGCCACCGTGACCGAGTTCCAAGCCACCATGACCTCCGCCGAGGAGCAGCTCGGGACCTCCCAAGTCCAACAGACCTCGCTTCTTGGGGTTAGTCTCTTTGGGCTTATCCTCGGCCACTGCTAGGGCGGCCAGAGCCAGCAAGATACCGCAGACCTATGAGGAAAATAAGATTTACAGAAATTAAAAACGTTCCTTGAGATCTCATGGAACGCTGCAGCGGAGCGACATTCATGCTATCAGTTCTACTACAGTGACATCCGTCCGCAGCACATAGATACTAGTGGTCGAGAAACAACTAGCAGATAGGCTAATTTAATTTCAATCAGAGGCAAGTTTAATTTATGTGCCGAAAATTAAGGACATGAGACTCTTCACCGCACTTTCCTTTCAATAAAAGTCAAGCTAAGAAATGTTAGTCTTTTCCTCTGTTAGAATTCAGCCTGCACACCTCTGAACCAATGATAAACACAGTATTAACATGGAGACAATCGTGAATTACTTGCACGTTTCTTAAGAAAGGATTTAAAATTTATCTCAGCAAGCCTTCAATGAGTTCTAAAATTTACACCTTGATGTTTAATAGAAGAGCATGCGACAAAGGGAGAAGGACGAAAGAAGCATTTTCTACCGGTACTCAGATAAAAGAGAAGAAAATATAACAGCCTATGCTACTGGAGTCGATTAATCTGAGCTTATCTGAAATGGCTACTCGAATATGCAATGTGCAAGAGTTTGTTTAGTGTCAGCTGGAAAGACAGACCAGTTTCTCATGGGATAATGATAATGTGATAACGCAAAAATTTGATTTGGTAATGGAGAAACGGAATTATTCCCAGCATACACATCCTAGAAATTTCCACTTAAATTCATCAGTGAAGAAAGCGTACCCTGTGTTAATACGATGATCTTAGTAGATAACACAGAAATAACTTTTACTACCATAAACTACACATTTTCAACAGACTACCTATATATGTTAAAGTATTCATAATGACAACGTATATTATATGGTTTTGAAGTCTGCAGACTTTTTAAAACGTTGAAACTTTGTTGCATTGAGGTTTATATGAAAAATGTCAATATTATTAAAATAATTGTACTTCAAGTTACGATATAAGTTTTACAACGTTTCATTTTGTCGGCTTTACAACTTTTATGTCTAAATGCAACATGTTAATATTTGGTTAACTATCATGTATAAATAACTTACTTTTTGTAAGTTTTTAATGGTTTTATTTCTGCAGACGTGAATTTTGTTATACAATGTTGTTATAAATATATTAGACAATTTACTAACTTCAGAAGATTATTCATCTAAGTGATTTCAGATTTTGGCCCTTTCGTTTGCTAGCATTTAAATCAGTTATTAGTAAATTAAGAAAAAATTAAGAGTTCATATTTGAAATTTAATCTTTTGAAGGCAAGTAAATTCATTTACCTATGTACCCTATGAGTTAAATGATGATTATTTTTGTATACCTTGCAATTAACTATTTTTCATTGATTTTATAAACTCTCTGACTTTTGAATAGCTTTATTTCTTTCTTGTGTCTCCATTACCTTCTCCTTTCTATACCAAATTAAAAGCCAATGCTGTGTAAAGGAGAATATATGTTTGAACCAAAACAATACATATTCATATTGTCGGTCTCCATTGTCCGTAAGATCATATCACGATGCAACGTCATTGCAGAGATAAGCTATCCACAGAGCTATAGCATCGGACGTAATTCTCATATACAGTATGAAAATTACAACAGCTCAGGTTTTAATCTAAATATGAAACAGATCTAAATATCCTCGACAATAAATTCTTACTTTCAGAATCAATATTCGGATATGTGTACCTTGAAATTTCTCGTAATAAAATATGTACTTGGTTTCGTTTCGATGAAAAGAATGAAAAAAAGATGTGTTTAAAATGAGCGTTATCCTCTAATTGAGGTTCTGGCTGATATGTACCTCTATTGTCAGGGAGTACTTCTCAATTGATGATATGTGTCAGAGGAAGAACAAATGTATGCAACTGAAGTCTGATTAGTGTAATACTTTAATATGTAGCTAATCGGCGATGTATGCAATGGAGGGGTAAAGGAACTGGCCACCCTACCCCATTATCTCCTGTCCTAGATGTCTGATAAGTGATATTTTTTGGTATCACTTGTGAGGTTCAGACCTTCTTCGGACAGTTAACTAAACAACAACAAAATGAGCGTTTTTCTCTTATTGTAATATTCTTATTTTATAATAGTACATTAGGTCTACGGCGGCCGGGTAGCTCAGTTGGTAGAGCAGCTGGCTACGGACTGGAAGGTCCGGGGTTCGATCCCAGGTGGTGATAGGATTTTTTCTCGTTGCCAAACTTTCAGAACGGCCTCCTATAAAATTGAGTACCGGGTCCTTCCCGGGGGTAAAAGGCGGTCAGAGCGTGGTGCCGACCACACCACCTCATTCTAGTGCCGAGGTCATGGAAAGCATGGGGCTCTACCTCCATGCCTCCCCAAGAGCCTTCATGGCATGTTACGGGGATACCTTTACCTTTACCTTTTTTACATTAGGTCTACTTTTATCTGTAAGTTTTGATTTAAATCGTATTAAGCTTACTTTAATAAAATAAAAAGATATTGGTTTTCATTTATATTTTATATATGTTATTCCTTAAGTTGAAACTTCAATTTTTATTTTCATAATAATAATAATAATAATATTAATAATGTGTGCGAAAGCCAAAAAAGGATCAAAGGCTACGAGCTGACATGTGGTCTCATGTGCATATGCCTCAACTGAGGTGAACGATCCAACTAGTGCGGAGTTAACGTGTGGTTAGCACGATGATCTTCCAGACCACCAGAATCGGATTTCACTACTAACTGTAGCTGTTCAAATTGATCACGATTTGGATGGGCAGACTTGATACCCCTGGCCAGTAAACTATTATTAGTAATTAGTGTAATTATATAGAATGAAACGTTTAAAGACCAAACTGGTATTAAACACTGTCAAACCAGAAATCGGTAGAAAAAAGTTGTTTATTCCTCTTTATATTAATTGTGATTATTATTAGAGTTACAAAAAAGAAAAAGAGAGAGAGAGAGAGAGACATTAACTCTTTATTTTAAATTGGTTTTGGTTTCAAAATTCAGATTTATCTTCGATTTCAGGGGTTTTAATTCGATTGGTGTTAATTGTTTTTACTTATTTAATGAGTTCCTGTTATTTTCTGTGTTGTTTGTTTGTGTTGTACTTACGAGGAGCTTCATGTTGGCAGTAGGTTCAGGTGGCTTATGACAATCCGAGGAGCCCCGCTCGCTTTTATACAAGAGAAGCACTTTCGCGTTCCAAGGTAGTTCTATCGGACGTCACTGTCATTGGCGATCCATTTTTCTCGTATTCCGTCCACAGAACCACTTGTTACTCAACACTCGCTGCGTTTTCCTTCAAAGGAGCGAATATAATTTAGAGCACGTCTGTCCCACAATCCGCGTCTTGAAGATATTACACGCTGCAGCTGCTCGTTGCTTTTTTGACTCGAACACGCGTGAAAGTAAAACATTCGCTGCACTGCAACTACGTTCCTCGGGTCAGGTCCACACATCTTCTTAGAGATACATACAAGCTCGGTCAGTCACCGGAGGGACCGCAAGATTTGTGGCGACAAGTACAATATACAGAGTGTAAGGGGTGTAAGTGCCATTATTTTAACTGATGATTATTCATGCCATTCATGCCATAAGGAAGAAAAAATGTCCTTACAAATTTTATCTAATTGCAATAATTAACTAATTATTACAGTCTACAATATTATACGATTTGCAACGTTGCTGGATAGGGAGGAGTGGGGTTATAAGTACACAGTGCAGCACAAGCGGGTACAGACATACCGGTACAGATGCTCTGTTTTAAAGCAGGAGCGGACCAGGATAATATTGTTGTTTACATAAAACGAGCAGGAAATACAAACTTTGAATCTCATTGATAGAACATTATGGTAAATTTACATTTTATGTAATAATATTGCTCCAACTCTTATTGTATATCTAAAGAATAAACAATAATGGTTTTCTGCACAAAATCACACGAACTTTTTTTTTTTTTTTGCAAAATTTTTATCTCTCTCGCTTCCGTAAATCAGTATCATTTTTAAACAAATTTCTGGTTGTGTGATTTTCGAAACGGGGTAAGAGACTCCTACTTTCTAAAAATCGTTGAGAAACTGCTACAAAAGTTCGCCGATTAGGTAACCTTCCTTGAGGAAAACGTCGACTGTACATCTTTCTTGTCTCACTTGAATTATGACGATTTTCTCCATAAATTACTAACATGATATTCCTAAACTGTAAATGATATTGTAAGTTGTTTATCGAATACCCTGTACCGAACTGTCATCCGCTCTGCAGTAGACCTATGGACAGGGAGCTTGAACTCAGCTGACTCATACTTACGTCTGTGCTGAACACGTTGCAATGTCTCACACGCCAGAATATTAACAAATTTAAGCATGAATTTTATTTAATTTCACGAAAACGTAATAGAACACACATATTTATTTAATCTAATATTAACTCTTTGCTAGATATAACTACTGCTGTAATTGTTTTGTAATTTTACTAATAATATAAATAGTATAACGCAAATAAAACAAAATATTTTTTCTGGGAAAATTATAAAGTTTTGACCCTATGTTGTATGGAAATTTTCTGATTCTGTACACCGTCCACGACGACTGTGAAAAGAACGGCACTAATATCTCTTACACCCTATAGTCCAGTGATCGTCAGCACTCCCTGAAATGGGTAAAGGATAAGCGGAGCAACATGATTTTCCCCGTCGTGCAGCAAGTAGAGGTAGAGAGCTTACCCACGCTGGTGCTGTAAAGGACCTGCGGGTATGAGACGTTAGCCCGAGAGTGCACTGAGTTGACGACCGCTGCACTAAGCAACATATCGTAGTCATGCTCGAATTACGTGTAATATTTGAATGTGGATTTTGTTGGCCAAAAATAGCACATATTAAATTATTTATCTTGTTTAAAATATCACCCGCGCCGCGCCCTGGCATCGTGGACTAAGGCATCCTGCCTAGGACTCGCGTTACGAAATGCGCGCTGGTTCAAATCCTCATGGGGAAAGAAAATTTTTCTCATGAAATTTCGGCCATTGTTTGGGACCTGTGCCCACCCAGCATCGTGTGGTGCACTTGAGCTACGATAGGTAGCGAAATCCAGTTGCGAAAGCCAGCTATAACGGCTGGAGGAATCATCGTGCTAACCACATGATACCTCCATTCTGGTGGGATGATCGTCCACTTCTGCTTCGGCATGTGAAAGTGACTTTAGCAGCCGGCAGGTCGGTCTGAGCCCTTCAAGGACTGTGGAGCCACGGATTATTATATTTAAAATGTACGAAAAAATTACACTTTTAAATTATCTTTATTTATTCCAGATGGAAGTTCGAATTCTGAAATGAAATGTCCTAAAATCTTACCACACTAGTTATATAGGATGTCTCTAAATTATACCGATAAACTTCTGAATACGATAGATAACATTTCTCAAAACACCTTTTGTTAAAGAACAAATGACTGCATGTAGTGGGTTCGGACTGTTTATTTAACAAAGTAGTGCGTTTCCCTTTCGTTTTGCTTACTTTGTTTGTTTTTCTTGTATTTTGTAATTAGTAATTAATTTTATTTAATTGATTAATTAATTTTCAAATCATTTCTTACCTCAACCTGTAAATTAATATTTATGATTCGTTTATTAAATGCATTACGTAATTTTCAAATAACTGAATGAATGAATGAATGAATGAATGAATGAATGAATGAATGAATGAATGAATGAATGAATGAAGTGCATTTATTGATACACAATTATACAAACTCATGCACACAAGATCCTTCGCACGAGCCCGTACGGTCATTCGTGCTATAACTATGCACAGTTTGAATCTTCAAAGGAAATAAAAATAATACTACTAATAATAAAATACTAAAAGAACAATAATTCAAATAACTGATTACCTCAACCTCGTCCTGTAAGATCGTCAAATTCATGACGTAAAACCTTTTTGCATTAAAACGAAATGTCGTACTCCAATCGTTTCTTAACAAAATGAGTTTTTATAAAGCTACTGTCCGATCTCAAAGTTTGTGGGATTAATTTGAAGACACTGTACACAAAATTACGTCCTAACAAGTAAAGAAATATTCAATAAATACGCACTATATTCCTTTTAATGTAACTTAGTTCATGGAGTGAACGCTTTTTTAGCCGCCCAGAACAAAACATGTCATTCGAAATTAAGCAACGTTGTCTAGTTATATTATTAATTCTTAGTCGTTGTTAGTGGTGGTAATTGAAATATTACATGCGCCCAGATAAAGTATTGTGTCGACGAAGAAGATGACACATATGAACTAAGTCGCGCGGAAATCATTATAGTAGATATAAATTTATTGCTTTTCGTGTAAAAATGTCGATTCTGAGTATGAACTTCTATAATATGTATTTATATTTTTTAAAACTTAAGCGGAACTGGACTAAATCAACTTTGAATTGCAGTTCATGAGAACCTTCGACTGTTACTCTTGAAGATGGTTTTATATCATAAATCATTTCTTGCCACATCACACTATTTTATTGAAGTAATATAGGCTACACACATCCTAGATATACAGAGCGAGCGAGAGAGAGAGACAGCTATTTTGGAGTGCTTATTTAACTTCCAACAGTTTTGCATTTTTCACATCTGTTATTATTCAGAATATTTTAATAGACTTCACCACCTTTCGAAGACACTAACCAATTAAACTGAAAGCAATTCTTTCTCTCAGATTCAATTTTACACGTATTTCAGTGCTAATTTCGTAATCAACACAGAAATTAACAAATCCCGACAGTCAGTTGCCTGCTTTGGTTTTATTCACGTGATGTTAAAGAGATCAAGATCAGTAGTATAACATGAAATGTACTTCATAGTAAAGTTGTAGAAGAATATTATATTATGTTGAAAATGTAATCTATTTAATGAGAAATGAAAAAATGCAGTTAAATGCAATATGAGACTATGCATTTTTGTGTGTAAAATTTTGGTAGTTTGAACAAATAATTCAACAACCAATATTATGATCAAATGTATTAAATTGCATTAACTATCGTACCATATACGTAAGGCAGCTTTTATTCTCATTTTGTATCCATATTTTCGTAATATTGAAAATATTGAATAAGACACTTCCAAAGACCTAAAAATGACATTGAATTAGTTCAGTTATAGGACATATTGAAATGAAATGATTAGCCTGAAAATGTTCCGTTTAGGGCAAAGGCCTCCTCCTATAGAGGGAGAGCTCTATTTGCCTCACGCGGTGAGCTACTCCGCGTAAGACATGTTTGCATGCTTGGAATTGTTCACTTGGTTCACTGTTTTGATATTGTTTACTTAAATGTTTAACCTGTTTCTGGTTTTAGTCACTGTTTACTTGTCTTCTTAGGTTTTTCCAGTCTGTCCTATGTCTTGCTCCGCTTGGCCAATGGCTTCCTACTCGTTCACTGAAGAGGTCGGTCCACCTTCTTCTTCGTCTTCCGCGTGATCTCTTGCCAATGCGGGGGTCCCTTAGTGTGACTTTCTGTGTCCATCTTCCGTCTCTAAATCTTGCAACATGGCCTTCCCACTTCCATTATGATATTGGTGACTTGCAGTGCTGGATCTTCAATTGCTGACATCTTTTGTAGCACTTCGTTTGGAACTCTGTCCCTCAGTGACAAGCCTAGTATCCTTCTTAGCATTTTCCGTTGGCATATTTGGAGATTGTTACGAAGTTTGGCAGTGAGGGTATATTAAATTTTAAAAAATGATCCCGTCAGAACCCTAACTACAGTCTTTACACGGAAACTGACACATTACTGTATATGGTGGCAAGTGTTGTGAACATGTTTCACGCCCGGTAAAATATTGTCGTATGTTGAAAATCACTTATTATTTTCGTAAATTATTTTCAGCGTTGTTTTACTACTTAGAGTTATGAAATTCTAATAATAAAATAGTAAATATTATCAAAGGTTTTGGTACCTATTTATTATAATATTTTTACAGCAGTGTTTTACTACGAAACAGCATAATCTTTTTAAAAATCACAATTTTCGAGTTACGATGCTATTTTACTGGGAGTGCGATGTGCTCTTGATGAGTGGTGCTTAATTCTTACACTTGGAAACATTCTAATCAGGCGATCATTTGGCCCACCATTGCACATTGTTCCCTGTTTAGTCCGCTAGATACTTCTCAGGTCTCAGAAGACATTCTGCCGGTGTTATTACGCATGTACAAGACAACTTGAATACCTTTAGATAATGTATGACGATTGTGAAAGAACGTATTTTAAGTTCATCAATATTCATAGTGTCTTTCAAGAAATACATGGTGAAGTTTAAATACGTGGCTTCAGTTCGTCTACTAAGTTAACAATCGTCAAAAATCAAACTTAAGTAGTTTGGCCATTCGTCCTTCGTGATCATACTCTTACAACGTTAGTTGTTGGATCAGCGCGGGGTTAAATCTAGTCGAGAGCGGTTGATTTATTTTATTGGTCGATTACATTTTAAGCATTGCTCCCTCCGAGAGACAAGTAAAGCTGTGATTCCATTGTAGTAGATTTAGGCACGTCATACAACCCTGTCACTCATTGAGAGTTTCAGGCAAAATTATTTTACTAATCACCTACTTAAAAATATAAAAATAACACAATACATCCATACTAATGGAGTTAGTGTATTTGGGCTTCTCCCAACCTCCACCTCTTAATTCATTTGTAGTTGACCATTTTGAATGATACTGAATGTAAGTGGAGAGAATTTTTCTAACTTATTTCAATTCAGAATTTTGCAATAAGATAACGTGTTTGACACTAATACATTTTATTGGAGTGTCTATAAAATATATGACAAATAAATATCCTTTATTACAAAGGAATAGTAGTGAATATTACTGCGTGGATGCAAATGTTATGTAATTAAATCTTGTGTAGAAACAGATTTTTATCAAAAAATGGACTAAATCCTGCTTAACCTTCTTTCATATTTTTCACAAAAAACATATTTTCGCGTATTTTCTAACATTTCTTGCCATCTATGTCTCTCGTATTTACCAATTTATTAACTTATAATGCACACACTAACAATTTACAGTTTAACGTTGCGTTTACATTCCCATATTAATAATATGTTTACCATAGTCATTATGGTGGTATTTATTGCCTTGCTATCTTATAACGGATGACACGTGATAAATGTTTATTGTAAATAAGATACTTAATGCTATTGTAATTTACAATGCAGAAGCATTCTCCTTGCCATTCTACATAAAAGTTACAGTATGTCTTAATGCTATGACGACATTGTCACTCATTTACGACCGTCACTGCTCTTTCGTTTAGAAGTTCGAACACGAGTGTAGCTCACTCGTTGCCTAGTGCAAGGGGAAATTCACGCCGGGTCCCGAGTGGGCACCGTTGCTCTAACTCATAGATGTCCAATTGTAACTCGTACGAGGTAACCCCTGGCGCAAGTAACCCGCAGCGCATATTCTTTAAGGTCGTTTTTCCTATTTTATATGGGAAGTTATTGATCTTAGCAGAGCATGCCTGACGTGCAGTATCTTCTGGTCCTATAGGTGTTTGGACACCCATGCTAGCTCCTCCACACATTTATGGAGCAGGTAGTGACAGCGATAGTGGCTATTTGTAATTACGAAGATTATGGTAAAGTGATTATGATTATGGTAATAATTATAATAATTACGTCAATTTCAAAGTCCTGTCATCTATACTGAAGTCTTAGATTATTTTCATATTATACACCAACACTAATCTTCACAATTAACTGGGCTATTGATAATAAATTGATTACCATGTTGCAAGGTCACCGCGAGATAGAAACCATGACCAGAAAAACATTCCAAGCCTTCCTGACTTCTGCGTTTGTTTCAGTTACATAAGACTCCGTGACGGTCGTGCTGGATGAAAACTTACCACTTGTTTAATATGAAGTTAACACTAATTAGTCTAATAATGATTACCTTCTTTCACTTTCGGAAATTCTTTAATTTTCAGAAAAATTGGAAACATCTTCCCGTACTCTAATAATCTTCTAGTATTTCCACCTAGTTGTACGGATATAACTAAAACATTTATAGTCCACAATATAAGAAAAGATTAGCCACCAAAACATGTTAAAAGTCTACCTTAACTAGACTTATTTCGCAACTCATATTTTGTTTTTTATTTCCAATAAGTCCGCTATGTGAAAATAATATAATATATACACTTCATTTTTCAGTCACAATAACTTATACGACATGGATTTTACAACAACAAGCTATTACACTTTTACATGTATAACATTTGTTATTTTATCAACAGTAATGTCACTAGAGGTTTTGATTTATCTAGAGGAAATCAAAACTAGAGTGGGATTTAATTGACTATTACACGATTAGAAGAAAGTGTATAAAGATTAGAAGAAATAAAGTACTCTAATACAATAAAATAGTATTAATTGACTTACTGAAATTCTATTTCACTAATGTTAACTTCACAAAAACGTTTGGACGGAGCCGCTATTTTCATTTGACTGTCTATGCTGTACACAAATGACGATTGCAAAGCATTTTTTATAGTACCGTAAAGAATTTGCAGTTTGAAATGCTGGCAAACAAAGAAACAAATGGTAGGAAGGTGATGAAAACAGGAGAAAGTATATAAAGATTAGAAGAAATAAAGTACTCTAATAAAATAAAATAGATATTAATTGACTTAGGCCTACTACAATTATATTCCACTAATGTTACCTTCACCAAAATGTTGGAACTGAGCCGACATTTTCAGTCGACTATCTATGCAAAGCATGTTTTACAGTACCTTAAAGAATTTGCAGTTTGAAATGTTGGAAAACAAAGAAACAAATGCTAGGATAGTGATCAAAACAAATAAATGATAGGGAAACGATAAAATTAAACAAATGCTAGGGAAGCGATAAGATTGTGCGATAAACTGGTTGATTGGTTGAAAGACGTCCTTTCATACCGTTTTATTGGTCAAAAGTAGTATGACGTAGTAAAAGTGTAATAGGCAATATAAATTATATGTAATTAACTTTTCGTCTTGTAGGGCATCTTCAGGTGTTACTCTTCCCAAAATTCCTTCTGTCTTTCGACTCGTCTTATTCCTGCAGGTTTATGAAGCCATATTCTGCGAGACATTTTACAGTATTATTTGTGTCTTCTCATTAAGTGATCATAATTTTTTAGATAATAGATGTCTTTCTCTGCACCGAGTATGGCCACCCGTTGTCGAGATCCGTGGTGAAGAAAAAAGTGGCAGAATTTCAAATTTTCACTGTATCAAGACTATGAACCACAGCCGAATGCTAATATAATTATCAGTGAGATAACAAACCATTGCAATTTTTGAGACCCTGCCCAATGACGCCACCTCTCCTCCCTACGGACATGAAGGCGCCTAATTTGTGTATAACATTAGCATTGTCGCACGCCCTCTCTCAGTAATATTTAACTCTTAACCCTTTCTAACCCAAATTAAATTTACAAGCAATCCATGTTGAAACAAATAGCTATATTAGGACCAATTCAGTGACCAAGTTACGGGAGTGGCAACATTTGAAACAAAACTATATTGATGAAAATGTATTGAAATAGAAGTTATCCAGAAAAATTTACCTTCATATGTAACACACAAGTATATAAATGCTATAAAGTTAATTATTGCCATATGGTATCTATTGGTAAGAAAGGGTTAAGAGGCTTTCGAGACTTATACCGTAAAGAATTTTCAGTTTGAAATGCTGCCAAACAAAGAAACAAATGGTAGGAAGGTGAAGAAAACAGGAGAAAGTATGTAAGAATTAGAAGAAATAAAGTATTCTAATACAATAAAATAGATATTAATTGACTTACTAAAATTCTATTTCACTAATGTTCCTTCACCAAAATGTTTGAATGGAGCCGCCATTTTCGGTCGACTATCTATGCGGGAAACAAATTACATTCGCAAAGCATGTTTTATAGTATCGTAAAGAATTTGCATGTCCCGCTCCGTGGCGTCGTGGTCTATGGCATCCTACCTAGGACTCGCGTTACGGAATGCGCGCTGGTTCGAGTCCTCATGGGGGAAGATATTTTCTAATGAAATTTCGACCACTGTATGGGACCGGTGCCCACCTAGCACTTGGGGAACTACGATAGGTAGCGAAATCCGGTTGCGAATGCCAGCTATAACGGCTCATCGTGCTAACCATGTGACACCTCCATTCTGGTTGAATGATCGTCCACCTCTGCTTCGGCATGTGACCGTGAGGCCAGCAGCCTGCTGGTCGGTCTAGGCCCTTCACGGGCTGTAGCGCCACGGATTATTATTACTAAAGAATTTGCAGTTTGGAATTTGACAAACAAAGAAACAAATGCTAGGGTAGTGAAAAAACAAACAAATGCTAGGGAAGCGATAAAATTAAACAAATGCTAGGGAAGAGACAAAATTGTGCGATAAGCAGCCATGTTAGGTTGAAGGGCGTTCTTTCGTACCGTTTCATTGGTCAAAAATAGTATGACTTAGTAAAAGTGTAATAGTCATCATAAATAAATAAATTGTGTGTGTATATATATATATATATATATATATATATATATATATATATATATATATATATATAGCCTAATGCTTATGGAAAAGTATGTCATTTTTATGAAACGATTTCTTGTAGATATTATTGTATGGTAAAGGATTTTTATCCCTTTAGTAAACCTTTTGAATTGTGCGTATATCTATCAGATAAAACATAGCAAGGACTTCCCTGTTCAGTGGTTGCCTATACAAGAATAAGCTAATCGAACCTTCGTTTGTTTATGCCACTCCTGCCTGGCAATAAATCACGCCTCCAGATCTGTATGCGAGAGAATGCGCAGCGAAGAAAGGAGGCCGTTGCAGTTCAGATGTTATCAACAGAACACGTCCCATGTCAAATTGCATCGATATTAAACAGCCCGCATTCTTCCGTTACTTCACTTGTAATTTATATTTGGGTCATTTCAGCAAATTGTAACTTTCCTCTTCCTCATTTGCTTTAGAATTTTTCGTTTCCTTCTAGTCCCCTAGAGATTTCAGGCTCTGCGCTGCAAGATTAGCTAGGTATCAGTTCTACATCAGTGAGGGGTTGCTTTGTTTTCCTCTTGTTGCATTATTTAATGAGCTTTCTACAGTCCACAACCATTTCGTTCACCACAGCTTCTATTTAACTGAGCTATCGTTCTTTGTAGTCTAGTAATTAGTGGGGCTGGAAAGTGATAGTCCAAAACAATTTTTGGTGAAGTCTGGGTCTGAATCGAAGTCGGAAGCAATGTTGGGTGAGGTTCAAGGCAATGTTTGGTAGGGTCAGAAGTAATGTTTGAGCGGAATATTTTGTGTAACGACTCCACAGTACTGGTGTTTGTCATACACTGCTCCGCCTATTTAGTAGAATGGATTTGAGTCTAAGAAAGCAGCAAAACAGTACAACGTGGTCTGCTGTGCCAAGAATTCAAGCGCTCCATATACCGGTATGGCATCATGTTACTTATGAGACTTGTACTTTTATAAAAATTAAGTTTAAAGAACACAAATAGCATTGAAAATCCTTGCAAAAACAACATGTAGGCAAAATAAGTATGAGGAAAGTTACAGTTCTTCAGGAACTTCGTCCATTGTAATTGTCTATTAGTCACTCTACTTTCTCTGAGGAACAAAGGAAGGAACGAGGAGCTACGCAACCGTACCGGCATGAAAGACGTCCTAAACACCGCAGAAAGGCTGAAGTGGAAATGGGGAGGGCACGTGGTAAGGATGGATCACAGGCGATGGACGCACAGACTGACATTGTGGGATCCCAGGATCGGCAGAAGAAGAGTGGGACGCCAGACAACTAGATGGGCCGATTTCTTCAAGAAGAAGGTAGGAGCACATTGGACGAGTAGTACAAGAGACAGACAGCTATGGAGAAATCTAGAAGCCACCGTCCTCAGTGTGTAGTATGGTGCGAATCTTACAAGTGCATATAGTGTCTGTGTACATAGAAACGAAGTAGTGCAGCCGAGTTCGCTGATATCACTCCTTAGGACTAGCTCATCTAACGAGTGAAGTCTACTGAGCCAAGCCCTGTCAATCAGGAGGCCCTTGCCCTTACGGGATCTAGCAGGCTAAATTTATTATTTATTTATTATTATTAGTCCCTCTTGAGGGAAGGGACACGGACTAGGGACTTCCCTCGCACGTAGGCCGCTTGAGTTGCCCCATTGTATTATAACCAGACAACATACATTTCAGAGTGCGCAGAAACCAAATGCTCTTACCGGTCAGACTGGAGTGGAGAATAATGACTTCATGCGTGAATAGAGAAAGGAAACGCTATATTTCGAATGTTGCCTGGCTATATCCAGAATGAAATAGTGTACATGCCCTAAGGCACTCCGCGCTACAGATTCCCATGGGAGCCACCTCCGAACTACCCTACAGCCTGCAGAATCCCTTTATCTTTTCGCTTAGGCATCACTGCCGTCCTTGACCCCGATCCCATTAAGTATCATGAGTCCATCGGAGATTCAGCAGTATATAACACTACCAATAGCAACTAATGACCACATACCAAGGCGTCTAAAATCGGTAGCGGCCTGCAGCCGACTCTACATGATAGCAAGCCTGGAATATGGGAAGGAAACGGAGATGATGATGATGAAAGAGGGGAAAGTGTTGACGAAATGAGTTCGAGATCCAACGCCGAAAGTAACCTAGCAATTCTGCTTCAATTGGTTTGCTAGCTCTTCGTTTATGGACTATGTGTTCAACACTCGCAATAGCTTTGATTGTAGTAGTAGGTTATTTTACGACGCTTTATCAACAGCTTAGGTTATTTAGCGTCTGAATGAGATGAAGGTGATATTGCCGGTGAAATGAGTCCGGGGTCCAGCACCGAAAGTTACCCAGTATTTGCTCATATTGGAATAGCTTTGAATTTTCAATAAAATGATCTTTTATTTTATCTGGTTACAAGCTCTTTATGTTTTGAACGTACGTCTATTTAGAGACGGCCAAAGGAATAATTGAAATTTTCACATTAAAATGCTAAAGAAAAAATTTGCATCTGATGTTAATTTCACATTCTGAATGCTTCTTTAAAAATATTTTGCACGTGATCTTAACACTGAGTCCAACAGAGAGATACTTTCTTAAGGTATTTTAATAATGGACTTATTTGACACGAATACTCTCAATAAACTGGTAGATTGAACTACCGATATTCATCGCTATAAACGTATTTCACAATAACAAATGAACTTTTAAAATAATTAATCAATTCTTCATCTTCCTGGGAAACAAAGTGATATAAATGCGGTGAAAATTTCTATATTACTCTTATTTTTATTTTGCACTAATAAACTGAGTAGCCTACTACATTAAAAAGTATAATTCATGTATCGAGTTACTGTAGCACTGCAGATTGATGACGTAAATAACAGAATAGAACTTTAGAGCGGAAAGAAACTCATCGTGGCATTAAATAAATATAATTCACTGCATAATCATACTAATGAGACAATGAGAGGAAACAGACACAAAGAAAAAACAGAGGGTGTAAATTCGCTTAAAAAGAAAGAGAAAGTTAGAAGTAATCAGATGTTCCAGTTCTCTACATGAGTCAAAAGATTTTAATATCCATATTTGCTTGTGTGTTCCTTTCCTATATACCACTAGACCGTGTACAGAATAAAGTTAGGTAGTAGAATCCATTGGTTTCCTGAGTGACTGAGTGATCAGAACTATAGCCTGCCAAACAGGCGGTCCAGGCTCTAGTCACGGTCAAGCCTAGGATGTTTCATTGAAAAATTCAAAATTACACTTCTTGCGTCAAGACAAAAGGAAGTAAGCGCCAAAACATGGACCTTTCGCGTTGTATTTGGTTCATATATACAGGATGTAAGGGATATAAGTGCCGTTCTTTTCACAGTCATCGGGGACGGTCTACAGGATCAAAAAATGTCCATACAACATAGGGTCAAAACTTGGTAGTTTCCCAGAAAAAAAATATTTCTTTTCTTATTTTATTTGCGTTATAATGCTTATATCGTTAGTAAAATTGCGAAAACAATTACATCAGTGGGTATTTCTAGCAAAGAGTTAATATTAGTTTAAATAAATATTTGTGTGTTCTATTACGTTTTCGTGAAATTAAATAAAAATGCATGCTTACATTTTTTAATATTCTGGCGTGAGAGACATGGCAACGTGTTCAGCAGGCAGTACTCTGCACAAACGTAAGGACGAGTCAACTGAGTTCAAGCTCCCTGTCCATAAGTCTACTGAAGGGCGGATAACAGTTCAGTACAGGGTATTCGATAAACAACTTACAATGTCATTTACAGTTTAGGAATATCATATGTTAGTAATTTATGGAGAAAGTCATCGTAATTCAAGTGAGACAAGAAAGATGTACCGTCAACGTTTTCTCAAGGAAGGTTACTTTTTTTTTATTGGGTTATTTTACGACGCTGTATCAACATCTAGGTTATTTAGCGTCTGAATGATATGAAGGTGATAATGCCAGTGAAATGAGTCCGGGGTCCAGCACCGAAAGTTACCCAGCATTTGCTCGTATTGGGTTGAGGGAAAACCCCGGAAAAAACCTCAAGCAGGTAACTTTCCCCGACTGGGATTCGAACCCGGGCCACCTGGTTTCGCGGCCAGACGCGCTGACCGTTACTCCACAGGTGTGGACGGAAGGTTACCTAATCGGCGAACTTTTGTAGGAATTTCTCAACGATGTTTAGAAACTAGGAGTCTCTTACCCCGTTTAGAAAATCACACAACCAGAAATTTCTTTAAAAATGATGCTGCTGTACGGAAGGGGGAGAGATTAAAATTTTGGGTTAGAAAAAAGTTCGTGTGATTTTGTGCAGAAAACCATCGTTGTTTATTTTTTAGATATGCAATTAAAAATGGAGCAATATTGTTACATGAAATGTAAATTGACCATAATGTTCTATTAATGAGATTGAAAGTTTGTATTTGCTGCTCGTTTTATGTAAACAACAGTATTATCATGTTCCGCTCCTGCATTAGAACAGAGCATCTGTACCGGTATGTGTGTACCCGCTTGAGATGTACTGTATACTTATAAACCCACTCCTTTCTATCCAGCAACGTTGCAAAACGTCTAATATTGTAAACTTCAATAATTAGTTAAAATATTTCAGTTAGAAAAAAATTGTAAGGACATTTTTTCTTCCTTATGACATGAATAATCATCAGTTAAGATAATGGCACTGATAACCCTTACACTTTTATTCTTGTTTTGATGTTTGTACTCCCGAATTCCAGGATTGGATAGTTTCACATATATTTCGATATTCAAATGAAAGAAATCATAAAGCCGTATGCAAAAGGGAACATTCATCTCATCATATTTCAAAATTAGTAATTTGGACTTGCTTATACTGGCTTCTAAGGTAAGACTTATGGCCGCCAAACTCGCAGTTGGGGATTTTCTCGGGGTTCGAACTTTTCCTATGTTATCTACATCTTTCTATCAAGATCTCCAAATCATTGCCATTTGGTTGCATTCTCCGATCTAAACTGGCGAAAAACGGAAGAGGCTGGATCGGGAACGAATGGGATTACGTGCTCGCAACTCGAATACACAACAAATTCAGTTCATTACAGACCGCGGATGTTTTCCTTGCTGTTAATACTCGTATAAGAATTAGTAAACAACAGAAATAAAGATCTGTTACTATCCTAAAATAACGTTGACAGAACTCTAATAATCATGTAACATAATATATTTGATTTAAAGTATAATTAATGAAAACAAAATAGCTAAATAATGTGGGTAAACAAAATGTTACAGGATATATACAAATTAACATGCAACAGGCTCGAAATATATAACTGAATTCGAGGTATTAAAACTTATAATTATAATTAAAGTTACAGATTCAAAACGTTTCTTCTTCTTTTCTGGCTCTACAGCCCTTTCTGAGCTTTGGCTTCCTTCACAATTTTCCTCCACTCGTCTCTATCTTGTATCTTCCTTTTCCATCCTTTTATACCCATTCTTCCCATATCCATCTCAACGTCCTGTAATCACCCCTTTCTAGGTCTTCCTTTCTTTCTTACTCCTATAATGTGTCCATGAAGCAGGAGTTTTGGCATTCTTCCTTCTTGCATTCTCTCCACATAACCCAGCAGCTCAATTTCATGGATTTGATATCTCTTACTAAATCTTCTTCTTTCAGTATTTGGTCAATTTCTGCGTTTGATCTAATTCTCCATTCTCCAGCTTCAAATATTTGTCCATATATGGGTCTAATAATTTTTCTTTCCAATATTCTTAATGCATTTTCGTCAACTTTTTTCAACACTCATGATTCACCAGAATATGTCACTACTGGCTTCATTAAGGTATTATATATTTTTAATTTAGTTGTTCTTGCTAAAAGTCTTGATTTTATTAATTTGTTTGCAAAATAGGCTCTATTTCCTATTAATATTCTATTTTTTATTTCTTCACATATTTTTCCTTTGTTATTTACTTGAACTCCCAGATATGTGAAGGTGGTAACATTTCCAAAATTATAGTTTCCTATTTTTATTGTTGTTGTTGGTCTTATGTAATCTGTCTGATCCATTTCTATCTTCATATATTTTGTTTTATCTTCATTGATTTTTAAAACTGCTATCTTTCCCACTCATTCAGTTGTTGTAAACATTTCTTGTAAACCATTCATATGTCTAGCAATCAGGGCAATGTCGTCTGCATATACGCATATTTGTTTAGGTCACCACTACAGGTTGCCATCGACAAAGAGTACCATGATACAATAGAGTATATGCCTTGAGGTCTAGTGATACATTGTTGTTAGAGTGAAAAATAACAATTTGAATTATATTGAAACACATGATATTAAACGAAGTAACGTCAAGGAGATGCGAATTAGTCATGGTCCATATGTATGATGCCTGAAAATAGCTATTGAGTCTTTGAGTGCTGCAATTGTTAGATCTCTTAAAATATTTTTATGCAGGCCAAAAGATTTACAGAAGTCGACCAGGAACCGGGGTATGGTCCCACAGGCTCCTATCATTAGTCTCGTAATGACGATTGATTCCAGATGGTATTTTTCCTTATAAAAACTGATGGAAGGTTCATATATATTCCTTTTTTACTGCCAGTGATATTTAATTGTTTCAATACTCTATCCAAGGCCAAATTGAACAAAATTGCAGATAATCCATCCCCCTGCCCTATACCTGAGATAATATTAAATATTTTACTCATTGATCTTCCTATCATTACTCTTGCTTTACTGTACTCAAAGGTCATGTTTACAAGTCGTATGAGCTTTGTTGGTGTACTATATTCCTTGAACACATTCAGTAGGTATACTTTATTTATATTATCGAAAGCTTGTTTGAAATCAATGAATAGTATATGAAGAAGGGTGTTAAATTCCTGACACTTTTCCATTTTTTGTCGCATTACAAAACCTTCAATTTCTTGAATGATCTTTCTTACGATAGCGAGTTTTAAAATAAATCATACATTAAGCGTGTATATTAAAGGAAAATGAAACCAAAAGTTATTTAATAAGCTATTACATTTCACGTGTATTATTCGCTCATAAATTGACTCATACTTATATATCGATGTCTTGCTGTATTAGAGTAATTTGTACAATCCATCCTGGCGGCCCATGTACGATGAATGACCAAGTCGTGATGGAATTTGTGGTGGAAGCATCAGATGTTGCAGAGAGTTTTCTCGGAGTACTCCAGTTTCCCTTTATAATTCCACCAGCATTCCCCAGCTTTACTTAAATTCATCTATCACCTGGGTCGAAGTCTTGGGACACACAGTGGGCCAGAGCCTGCTTAAGTGCAAGGGTCCAACACGAGTCAAGCCCTCGACAAGCTAAGCCACAATGAGAAAGAAGAAAGGACTATTTTAATATAATATGACAGATAGTATTCAATGTATTATTAACCTTAGAAGCTGCAAGACTTATGCCACTATTGCACGCAAATTCTTAACTCTTAACCAGAGGTTCGTATACCTGTACAATCGGGTAAATTCGTGTTGGGTAAGTCGAGCGGTTTAACGCGCACAAGATATATGTCCGGCCAGTATATCGTGCCTAAGATCGCAGGTTCGCGTCCCGGCCACTGCAGTCAATTGAGCCTGTGGTAAGGGATGAGGAGGGCCCATGTGAAGCAATGGTACGAATGCCGACCCGGGTGGCGCAAGCCGTAGAGGTACGCAATGACTCTACGGCTTGGTCCGAAGGGTTGTGGGTTCGAGTCCCGCCTCGGGCATGGGTGTTGTGTTAGTGTTAGTTAGTAAACAGAAACAGAAAACTGAAAAAACCTGAAAAACAGAAATATTTCGGAAAATGGCCTCTGGCCGGATGTAGAAATTAAATAAATAAATAAATAAATAAATAAATAAATAAATAAAAAATAAAAAAATAAATAAATAAATAAAAAATAAAAAAATGGAAGCTGACGGGGTTTCAGTTGACTACAGATGAAATGATTTTGCTCCTTTAAAAAAAAGTTACAAAAATGTATTGTTTTAATCAAGTGCAATGTCCTTAATGTTATATAAAATTAAAGAATATCAACGTATTTTATATATAACATACAATTTACAACGTATTATATCACGTCATGACCATAATACTAGCTGGCCACTATAATGGATGCACGTCTCCAAAGGGTTAAATATTTATAGAATGTTTATTTACAGATGATAAGGAATGTCTTGTATACAATTACATCAAAAGAATTCTACTTATTGTAAATTATCTACGTGGTGAAAGCTTGAGGCCATAAATTGGCAATAAACACGATACTGGATTAAAACGACATCTCTTGGCTAAGTTGTCAGTACTTACAGCACGACCTGTCGACATTGCAATAAACTAACTGTAGCTAATTAGATAGACCTACCTGTTACACAGCTTTCATCTAGATTCTAGATTGTTTATCCCGACTCGTAGAATCCAGTCCACTTTACCCTACATTTGTATCTTCATTACGTTACATAAGTGTGCGCTTAAACTGTGATCTTTCCTTAAATGGTGAAGGTAGTAATAGTAGCTTACTGAGGAAGGAATGGAATACACTAGACTATTACTAATAAAGAAAATGACATGTTTTGAAGGTTAAATCTAATTTTGTAGTCAGATTAAATAGTTATAAAGCATTAATTTTACCAATAGTAATGGTCACATCAAGTAAATACCTATTCTTCCATATTGAAGAGAACGCTTGAAATTTTATATTATAATTTATCATACTTTCTTTCCGAATTTCTTCATTATTAGTAACCAAATTTTTTTCGGCCTCATGGGCATAGTTCTACTATGTGGCTGACTGCCGTCACCACCACCACTACCAGCACCACTACCACCACCACCACCAATGCTGTACTACTACTACTACTACTACTACTACTACTACTACTACTACTACTACTACTACTATTACTACGTCTTTTTTGTACCCGCTGCTATTACTAATATTATTGCTTCTTACTTACTTACAAATGGCTTTTAAGGAACCCGCAGGTTCATTGCCGCCCTCACATAAACTCACCATTAGTCCCTATCCAGTGCAAGATTAATCCACTATCTATCATCATATCCCACCTCCCTCAAATCCATTTTAATATTATTCTCCCATCTACGTCTCGGCCTACCCAAAGGTCTTTTTCCCTCCGGTCTCCCAACTAACAATCTATATACATTTTTGGATTCGCCTATACGTGCTACGTGCCCTGCCCATCTCAGACGTCTGGATTTAATGTTCCTAATTATGTTAGGTAAAGAATACAATGCGTGCAGGTCTGCGTTGTGTAACTTCCTCCATTCTCCTGTAATTTCATCCCTCTGAGCCCCAAATATTTTTCCTACGAACTTTATTCTCAAATACCCTTAATCTCTGTTCCTCTCTCAAAGTTAGAGTCAAGTTTCACAACCATACAGAATAACCGGTAAATATAACTGTTTTATAAATTCTAACTTCCAGATTTTTTTACAGTAGACTAGATGACAAAAGCTTCTCAACCGAATAATAACAGGCATTTCTCATATTTATTCTGCGTTTAATTTTCTCTCGAGTGTCATTTATATATTTTGTTACTGTTGCTCCAAGATATTTGAACTTTTCCACCTCTTGGAAGGATAAAATCTCCAATTTGTATATTTCCATTTCGTACAATATTTTGATCACGAGACATAATCATAGACTTTGTCTTTTCGGGATTTACTTCCAAACCTATCGCTTTACTTGCTTCAAGTAAAATTTCCGTGCTTTTCCTAAGCGTTTGTGGATTTTCTCCTAACGTATTCACGTCTTCCGAATAGACAAGAAGCTGATGTAACCCGTTCAATTCCAAACGGATCAATTTAATCCTAATATATTACCTGCAGAAAAATACAATTGAGTACAAATCTGATCTTGTCTGACAAGATGAAACTGTGTCTATTTTTTCTCATTATATACTCGTAATGTTGACTGTCTGCATAATGTTTAACTACTTTTAGTATGTTGTTTTCGTGTTAATTTAAACAGTAGATATTACTCATAGGAAATTGAAGTTGAGCAGTGACGCATGAACATTATCGTTCACTTTCCTGTTTGCTATGTTACTTCGGAATAACTTCCTCCATTAAAGCATGCACATTATTATTTTCTCCTCCGCAATTTATCTAGCTAGTCTTTTGATATTCGGGTGATTATGGAGATAAATAACAAAAATGAAAGATAGAGCAGGAAAAAAATTAAAATCTTTTGTAATCCTATATTGTGTTATATAGGTGCTTTCCAAATTAATTTTAAAATAATATGGCAGTGCTTTCCGCTCAAATTAATAGTTCTTTCTCCGGACAACGACAAGCAATGAATAAATGGAAATAATTGCTCTACTTTCATCGTAGATGCAGTCTACTGTTATTTAGTTGTTGGATCGCGTCCGCAGTAAGCTGTTTCGTGAGCTAGATGATTGTGTACAAGATGTGAAAGGTATAAAAGCGAATAGTTCCGCCATCTGTTAGAAGTTGTCTGCACTTTGTGCAGAATATTTCAAAAGTGTGATTAGCGACATCTATTGAAAAATCCCAAGAATAAGAACACAGTGCTCAAAGAAATTGTTGCATATTATTTCATTGCAAACTTATTAAGAAAGATGCAAATTTATTTTTATGTCCAAGAAAAAATATCCTGTATTTCATCATAAATTTACAATTAATTAATATGAGACAATTTTTTAGGAAAAAAATACATATCGCATTTCGATGGTGTTGAACAGCAACCACGTCTCTAAAAAAATTAAACAAAATGACATTTCACTTAATCCCTATCAAAAATGTCTTCTCGAATCATTTACAAACACTTCTTATGTCAAGGCGTGGATGCAAATTTTACAAGAAGAGACTTAAATACCATCTTATGCCAGATATTTGTTTGTTATAAAACTTTCTTAAATTGAACTTTAAAGATAATATACCTTAATGAGAGGCGGTATTAGTTAGAGAGATACGACACTGCACTAGTGTCGAAACGGTACCGTCTGTCACTAAGGTATATTACCTTTTTTTAACAATGTAAAGTTATAATTTAAGAAAGTTTTATATTTTTATATAATTGTTAAAGTGAACAATAAAGGCGAATGAATTTGTTCATTATCAAGATATTTTTTGTTCACCTGTAAAATTGAGGTCGTTGTTCAACATCATTGATATTCCATAAGTTTCCAATAAAATAATATGCACCAATTTTTTTTAGGACTGTAGCTTCCATTTTTTATCAAACGGGGTTAACATATGCCTTCTGTGTCCTTTTGTACAGTAGTGACAAAAAACCCGGACCGATCATTGCAGCTGATACAAAAGAATCCTGTGCTGTGTATTGTGTGAAACTGTGGTAATTTCAATATGGATAGTGAAGCCAGAGTATGTACTGCTATTTAATATAAAAATACGCAATTATCTTTGCCGAATAGAGGTAGAAATGTAATATTGATGCCAGATGAAAATAAAACTCTCAAAGATTTTTCGTTGTAAGTTTGAGGCACTGAAGGAAACAAAAGAGGGTAAGAATCGAACAAATGCAATAAATTTCATTGTTACAATTAATTATACAAGATGGATGTGTTTTGTGACTAGCAAAATTTAATCTGAGATTCTGAAATCAGCTACAAGTGTCGGTCCGGGTTTTTTTTCCACTACTGTACATGACGCGGCTAGAGTTGTTGCCAAACTACGTGGATTTTGAGCCCAATTTTTTCATTACCCATTCACTTGATTACAAATCTCATAATAGGTTTTAAATTTATTTTATGCTCGACCATGCCAAAATGTAGTAATTATACACCTGGTAGCAGTCCTTTAATGCGTGTCATTAAAGTTCTCCTATTCATTAAAGTTCAGGTGTTCAGCCAATGCCAAGTCAGCTTTGTACCGTTATAAAACCGCCAGTATCGATTATTCTCGGATATGCAATCGAAAGACAATTAGCGAAAAGTCACGGAGGCTGGAAATCCAATACTGTCGCAGAAGGTTATGTTCTGTTACTATAATAATTAGCGTTAATTGTAAATAATATTCAAATAAATTCAATTTGTCATCTCGTTTTTCAATTCTAAATCAATTTCCAGGTTATATCTGACTAATGTTCATCTTATTCTCTGTCAAGGTCAATGACATTCGGCCTCCGAAAAAATCAATACTTTCGCGTCTGCGCACATCTCACAATTCAGGTCAATTAGCACATAACCATAAGAAGACCTAATTTTGAATAATTTCAAGTTATAAATATGGTCGAGCATAAAAAGTCGTATGAAACTTGCCTACAATGGTAATTAAGACGCTCATATGAAAATTATGAAACTCGCTTGCGCTCGTTTGATAAACAAGCATACTTGCGTCTTAATTACTACCATTATAGGCCCGTTGCATAATGTACTATTAATGTATTCTGTTGCACCCTACAATCTTCACAGTAATATCACTTCCACTCCGTATAGGTTATTCAAAAGTCAGGAGAGATTATTTAATTTTTACACTGTTATTGTTGTGGGAAATGAAATAAAGCAGCAATTCAGGCCATTTTTTAATGAGGTAGTGTCTTTTTTTATTCATACCTGAAAATAAAATGCGAACTTGCCTTATTCTTTGTTACTGTAAATGCAATACAAATTTTTCCGGCGTGCTGAGAAGTTTCAGAACTCTAAATGGATTCAAGTATCGATCCTGCAATTTTTCATCATTGCTGAAGCTCATAATATATTGAATTTATTTCGCAAGATTTTCTTCTGAATTCAGTTTATTTCCTAAAAGAGAAGTACCAATGATAGAGTAAAATGGTGACAATATATGAATGTTTTCAAATTGGTTTACAAGTGAATAAACCTCCGCTTGTGAATAATTTGTTATTATTACTATTTATCTATAAACTTTCTTCTTAACAAAGTTATTGGACTTTAAACTTTTCCATGACTTTTCAAGAAGAGACGTTGGTGTGCTTGGAGACAGATGTTGAAATTCTACCGAAAGTACGTCTTATGGAAAGAAATTTGAGATAGTCATTAAATATAATGTTGTGATAATTTTAGTGGGAATAATATGAAATACCAGAAGAAAAAGAAAAAAATATATATTAGGTTTGTGCATAAGGTAGATGCGTTTTTTCATAAGTTTATTAAACATATCAGATACATACAGGATGTTTCCGAGGTGGCGTTACAAACTTTCAGGGATGATGGCGAAGGGCACATGTATCAATTTGAGATAAGGAACCCTGTTCCGGAAATGACAGAGTCAAAAGTTACAAGCAAAAATAGTTCTGTGAAAATGGAATAATTTTATTCCTCTGTACACCTTATTTATGTGTATTTATCTGTACATCTTACACATACTGTATTCATCTGACGTTGTTTACGTTGTCTACTTACAGTATTCCATTCAATGCTCTGTCTGAGGGATGGGGACAGGAAACTACACTAAAGCAATGCAGATAGCTTAATATGTAACGGACATGGTCGGACCTGATATGCACGTCTGTAGACAGCAGTGTCTGTGTACAAGTTACAGTGTCCAGTCCATCAGTCCTAGTGAAATGGAGGAGTACACGAGAGCGGAATAAGCGGACCTAATTTTCGAATACGGATGAGCTCACAGATTGTATCGGGTTAAGTACCCACGTAGGAGACATCCGGCCCATATCATTTTTCCACGACTGTTCCAAAAGTTAAGGGAAGGAGAGCACGTGGTGCCGAATTACAAATCCATTTCCACACAACTATGTTTGCTTATAACCTTCGACTCTGTCATTTCCGGACCATGGTTCCTTATCTCAAATTGATACATGTGCCCTTCGCCATCATCCCTGAAAGTTTGTAACACCACCTCGGAAACACTCTGTATAAGAGAGAAATTAATCATCAACAATATATTCTCCTTCACTATTTACAACAGTCTGCCAACGCTGGAGTAGTTTTTCCACGCCTGTAGAAATCGCGTGGTTTTGAGTTAAAGAAGTCATCAAGCCATGTACGGAGCGCATTATCATCTGGAAAGGAAGTTCCTTGAAGGTTGTTGGGTAGGGAACGGAAAAGGTGAAAATCTGAGGATGGAACATGAGGTGAATAAGATGGGTGCGGAATGACTTCCCAACCCAACTCCCGGTTAGCAGAGTGCGGACGGGCATTATCGTGGAGTAGCATTACTTCATGTATTCTTGTTGGTCGTTTTTCTTGGATTGCGTGTGCAAGACGTCTCAGTTGGTGGCAATAAATGTCGCACGATGGTGGAATGGTCACAGTTCATTACATTTGTCCGTTCTCGGGTACAATGACGTGGATCATAGTGGATTAATGTGTTTAAACGGTCTTCATCAAAACACGAATGTCATCCTGAACGTGGAATGTCACTAATGTCAAAACGACCCTCCTTAAAACGAGATACCCATTTTCTTGCCGTGCTGTTTCCGATAGCATTGTCCCCATACACGGCGCAAATGTTTCTGGTCGCCTCCGCTGCTGTCGCCCCTCTATTGAACTCAAAAAGAAGAATATGTCGGAAGTTTTCCACTTTCTCTACTTCACACTCCATTTTCTAGCGTCCACGGCTCCACTCACTATATGCAAAAATGAAAACAGAAAATTTCAATCTGTAAACTCAAGCACAGCAATTGAACTTCAAATAAAAAGCGGCAATCGATAAATAAAGCCATAGCAAGTAGAGTATCAATACGCGAAACAAAAACGCTACAAACTTATGCACCAACCTAATACATATCACTAATTTTTTGGTGCAATTGTGATTGTAGGCCTATATTATTACTACAAACTTTAGTGTTTTTCTCATCAAAACTGGTAAAGGAGAATTACCACTATGGATACAGTCATCCTTTCGTACTTTTCTATTAGGAACAGCAATAAATTTTGCCGAGTTAGCTCTGTGGTAGCGCATCTGACTTCAGAATAGCCGGCCCGGTTTCGATTTCCCCTTCTCCCTTCTTCACCTTCATAATCATCCTCACCCATTACCTACACTATACTTACACAAACACTTACACATACACCCACCGTAGTACACGACAAAACTCTTCACAGATACACATCATGTACAGCGTGGCCCGCCGAAGTGGTGTAAAAATTGAAAATGGGTCACAGTTCTGCCATCTATCCGCAATCACGCAAGTGAAGTGCGTAAGCATTAGATACACACATAAATTTTGCAGTAATATACTAAATTAGAATAAATCACCGTTAAGAGAATTGTGACTTTGATGTTTTACCCTTGTACTCTTTATGTCACAGCCTTCAGACAACTTTATCTATACTCTCCTTCTGTAGTCTGAGGAGGATTTTTGTCTTCAGTATTTTCAATAGGATGATCAAAATCACTGAACATGTCTGAATAATACATCATTTTCTCTCAGTTGTCTTTCCATTTGGTGTCATGCTGTCATACCATATAAAGATAAAGGTAAAGGCAATCCCATGACAGGCCAGGACGGCCCAGAGGATGGGGCGAGAGGTTAAGGCTCCCACGTTTACAGACAATCGGCAAGTTGGATTTATTGAGTAATATTATACATACAGATGTTATATTATAGTAATTTTCTCTAAAATCCAGTGTACAGGTCTTCTGACCGTACGTGCTTTGTACCTAACACAACTCCTACTTTGTAGGTTTCACTCCCCTCACCTATGATTATATCCAACTACTCTCTAAAAGAACATACGAGATTAAAATGAAAATGGCACAACAAAACACATATAATATATCCTAACCTAAAACAGACATAAAAGTGTATAATTGGCTAGATACCATTATCCCTTCGTCAGTTCGTATCACAAACTTCCACAGCTGCACTTCTAATCTGTCTCGCCTTCAAGAGAAACAATTCAGTCTTTTGTTCGTATTCTCTATTCCCCATGAGGTCAAGACATTCATGCGAACTCCTATTCTGACTTAGCATCGAGGGTGGTAGATATTTTCTCCGTACTTGTTCCAATTCGACACACTGTAATAAAATATGCAAAGGGGACAAAGGCGCTCTCCTTCTTCGTTGACAATTTTATTACCCTTCCACGCCCCCAATCTTAGCCACGCTAAACCTGCTCTACTGTCTTTGTTACAAGAATTTATGTAGTCATACCTCCCCCAGTTAAGCATGAGATCTGATTGTAAATGTGGTGAGGACTTTTCTGAACATTGGAGCTCAATCTCTTAATCGGCAAGTTAATGGCAGTAGGGGTGTCAGTCCTACGTGGCCGCCGCCTTTACCCCCAAGGAAATGCCACTGGTACTCATTTCTGTTAGAGGCTGAGTAGACTCAAGAGGCATAATGCGGCTGGAAGGATTAGATCAATGTAAAAATCCGTGAACCCATCGGGAATAGAACCCGAGATCTATCGGCTTTGTAGTTTCATACCATATGCCATTGGTTTCTCTTAGTTAAATATTTACGTAAAAACTTATGTGGTCACTAAAACCTGCAGAGCCTTTGTACTTGCACCTACTACGAATTCTAGCTGTTGGATAGTGCTGCTTTTGATGCTTCTAATGGAACTGCTGTTTCACTTTCAAGCAAAATGTGTGCATAAAGTATATTGCCCCAAGCACTTCCATTTCTCATTAAATATTAATGGAGAACTTGGGTAGGCTTAATGTCATGAAACACAGAATGTGGGCCACACTAAATATTTGCGTGCGAAGAGATCGGGGAGTCACGTCTCCCTTGTAATTATGTAATTCAAAGCTGTTATTATTTTCGACAAGGTGAATGAATGTTAAAGAGTAGGTTAAAATGCTCAGAGGCTGTGACTTGATTACAATCTTCAGCAGCACGGCTACAGTTTGAACTTGGTCTGTGTACAATAAAACTACAAATTGTACTACATCGCCGCAGATCACTGAAAGAGAAGGGATTTTGAAACTATGACCTCAAAGACTTTTGCGACATCGATTCTTTAGCTGATAATTTATCCATGTTGTATTAATAATAGAAAAAAGGAGTATTAAAAGTTCAAGTTTATTTCGATTATTTTGTTTATATGACGTCATTCCATTTTCGACCAATGAAGTGTAATGAAATTTTGAATTCCAACCAATCACAGTCAGACTTTGCGATAATTTTTGCAGCTAGATTTATCGCTATCAATTTATCGCATGGTCGTTCTTTTGTTTAGTCGTTGTCACCAACTGTTTCCCCGTGAATTGATGATCATGAATACATTAAGATGCAACTACACGGTTAAACGTTTCCTTCAACTTTAAAATAATGAATGCAAGATTGATATTTAATATTAATTAATATATTTACGCAGTGAAGACGACGTTCAAAACGGCGCACCATGTAGACACAAAATCTTCATGCTTCTTAATTGAACGTACCATTTAAACTTGATTCTTTCAATATTCTTCCCAGATTGCATACATACGCAATTGGAATATTGAACTGTGTAGATGCAGCTTTAGTTCCGTTACACACTACAGCGAGAATGCGTTTGTCGAACTACAAAAATTCTTTCGTGTAGCACTGATTGTAACGGTCGAAATAAGACACAGCTGATATTGGTCCTGCTCCCACAGGTAACATAACTTATAAGTAGCCTATAAATTTTGTATTTTGTGAATTGAATGAAACAGTTAATAGAAAGTCAGATGTTCAAATTTATGTAACATAATCGCATATCAAACCCAATGACTTTGCATAGTAATAATGTCTTTTCATCAAACTGCCTTCCGTATGGCGTAATAAAATTCGTGTTTTAATTAGGCCTATCTATACAGAAATGGCTTCACTGTGTAGCAACATGTCTCGCTGTGAATGCATAAGCATTGATATATAGCTGTCCCCACTGTTACTGTTAAATTAAATTATGATTTCAGCAGATAATGAAAATGTATTTATGTTATAAGAATAAGAGAAAAGTGCAGTACATGTAATTAACATTGTTAAACTTGTATTTCGCAATTGGCATTACTGAATAATAACATCGAATTTCTTTATTGCAGTAATCGATATCCATCTACGAGTATTTCAACTTCACAATGTCTGAATAGGTTAAGTATTCGTTAATAAACAATTATTAACATTTTGTGATCGAATTTTAGGAATATATTCTTTACATTTTTATTTTAATCACAAAATAGTCCTAATGAATGCCACTCGAGGTCTGAGATTTCCCAGATAAATCTCAGACCTCTCGTGACATTACTATAGATAAAATCTATACAAATCATCTGGGATATTCTTTCGTCATAAATATGTGAAGAGTTCCGAGTAACATTTGCTTAAAATTGCACAGTGTTTATTTATTCTGTGTGGGTGTGCCAAAACTCCAATCCATTTCATTCCTTTTACTGCACTTAATCGAGACAGAGAATTGTGTAGTGACAACTATAAAAAATTGGTGTAATGATAGTGACATCTTTGTGTTCCAAAAAGAATCAGTTAAGCTTTGGTTTTCCTGAACCGACCATGCGAGTTGCGGATTGCGAGGCGGGACTCGGGCCTAGCACAAATTCGGACTACACGAAAGATAGTGAGCGGTTTCCATAACTGCGAAGTGCAAGGTCTGCATACCTCGCAGTTACAGAAACTAGAGATGAACAAAACTAACTGCCGCTCTCGCTTGCTGTGTTCGTTGCATTTGTCTCGTCTCGTCTCGTCTCGTCTCGTCTCGTCTCGTCATTCTCTTGCGCTTCGAGTCTCGCTCATCATTCTCGAAATAGCATTTGGTGGGCGTGAAAAGATTTCGTAACTTTGAATAACATACAAGTACATCATTGAAATAAATAACATTATAAATATTTGAGAAAAAAAGACAAAACAGAACAATATCTTAGTTATCAAAATGTTCTTGTTCTATTATACCTAGGCTATGGGTATATAAATAATTTAAAAAATTGTCAAATAAATTTGTATTTCTAAGAAACATAAAACTTAACGTTATTTAAGCTCTAATAGTTTTTATCTTGAGATTGTACACTTGATCTCAAACATACGAAAAAAAAATCCTAGCCTTTTAATAAGGGCCTAGCAATGAAATAAAGATTGGGGAACGGATTATTATACACTGATGGGTAGAGATGATGTTTCAAATAGGCTACTTGATTGTTTATAGATATACGTATAACAGTTGCCAAGTTATATAAAAGTTCAGTCTGATATAAACAACTGTGGCGATTCAAGCTGCTTGACGTTCGGGACTTCGGGAGTGATCAGCTCTCGAAGTCTTGAAACACTCACAAGCAGTCTTTACGTCAACGACGCGACGTATACAACATTGTCGTGCGGGTTTTCGGCTTTCCGGTCGCTGTTAGTCTTGTTTTCTCGATCGTTGTTCAAATCTAATAGAGACCACTCACTGTCTCCAGCTGGATTCAAGAAATTAATATTTGTAGGAAGGAACTCGGGGAATTCCATCATTCATATCACAACCTAGAAAATATAAGGAAAAGTTTCAACAGTACTTTCTTTTAACAAAATCATTTCCCCATTTCTGTTCTATTTCCGTAGTGCTTCAATTTTTTTTATACACTGTTCCTAAGTTCGTCTATAGTGCGTACGTTTTCATGGAGTATTCAAATGGATCTGAATACGGTTACCGTTTTGTAACTTTAATGAAAACTGAGATTTAGAACGATTCAGGTCGATACAGCTATTAAGTGAGAGCGGATCATATTCAACACGGACTGAGTTTCATGAAAAAGATATCTATTCAAAACGATTTCCGACAGTAATTTCAATTACAGATCCAAAGGAAGAAATTGGTGGAATGTAGGTAATAGTTTTGTATAACAGTTCACATTGCTCTTCCTTGCATTAGTATATCAGCACTGTAAATCATTAGGGATTAAAATATACTTACATGCTGATATGTTTTGCTAATGCCTACTTATCCATCGTTATTTCACTATAGTAACGATATGCATTATCGCACTGAATGCAGTAGTCAGCTAGTGAGGTAATAACTATCAATTAACTGAAAAAAAATCACACATTAATATATAATCGATTTTAGATTTCTTTCGTCTATATTCATGCCTTTTCATTTTAGGAAAGCAACTAAATTAGTGTGTATATTGATACTGACGTTAGTTTACATGGAAACTGAAACATGGAATAATACGCCCACAGAGACGAGAGTTCATAAGATTTAGATAAATATGAATTGTGTGCTCATTTTCCATAGAAAAAGATAGCGTTTCACCTACTATATTAACTTTTCCATCTTGAAAGCAATGCAAATATGACGCTACAATGTTTCCTAAACCTCTGTTATAGATTTCGTGAACGCATTTGCGTTCTGCGCATGCGCCAACCTCCGTTATGTTTTCTAAAAACAGCCAGGAGTCAAATGCGCGCTATGTAACAGAGTTTTAGAGCTTATACAGTGCTATAGTTTTCTTTCAGTGTGCGGGTTAACATACAATCACATGCTGCACTAATATTAACTATATATTTTTGTAGTATAGCTGCCATCAGGTGGGCGCTGGCTGTAAGCTCTAACTATAGCAGGCCTACGTCATTCCGATGTTCTTCCTGACGAGCTGTTAAGCCTTGGTTTTTCTGAATCTACGCATGCGACGTGCGAGGTGCGAGGCGGGCCTCGCACAAGTCAGGACTACACGAGAGATAGTGAGTGGTTTCTATAGCTGCGAGATGCGCAGACCTCGCATCTCGCAGCTATAGAAACCACTATCTCTCGTGTAGTCCGGATGCGGGCCTCACATCTCGCATGCGTCGGTTCAGAAAAACCAAGGCTTTACACGACTCTCCCGCTCCTGCGACTGAGCGTTTGTGCTTTAAACCTGCGGCGGTCGTCGGTCGTTGTCCACGTTGTTGCCCACGACGCCTTTCCTTGCCCTCGGCTGCCAGCTCCGTCGTATATGGAAAGTATCTCAAGGAGGCACTTTGATGTCAATAATTAACTATGTACACTGATTAATTTGGGCGCCAGCCTCCTCGAGATTACTCCGGTAGAGTATGAGATTTCCCAGGTCAGCTGCAAAATGGTTGGGACATGGGGTTTGGGAGACGTGCTCGTAGATTGAAATGATGTAGGCGCACACGAGAAGTTGTTGGTAAGAAATCTCTATGAGAACGTTTATTATTATTAAGTGTTTGTTTCGGATTAGCAGAAATGCGCGTCCAAGTGTGTAATATGCTGCTCTCTTAATGACAAGTTGGTCGACTAATTTCTGGATTCACGTAATTATATGTTTTGTACTATAAAACACCGGTAATATAACGGAGAGTTGATAACTTGATGACAATTTATTCCGAATGTAATAATAATGACGAGAAAAGAATTCAAACTTATAAGAATGATGCAACACACGACTTCTTACTAAACCCACTAAAAAATTCTAAGTCCGTAAATTGTTATCCTTCCGAGTTAGGTTCGCCGAGAATATTTGGAGTGCGTCCTCTCCGCACGCTTTCTATATGCCCTCTGTCTATCTGCCAAATCCATCCTCTACTTGCAACCACCAAACATACAATTTCGCCCTTCTATCTATAAATCACGTGTCTCTATTACGAATCCTGATTGGCCATGATTACTCTTACGTCACTTAAGACGCGCTCTTCAAACGTTGCTCGTTAACTATATCCTCCCCTACTTCCGGTGTTTTCTGACAATTCTATGACATATTCCAGATCACCTTCTTTTCGAACCTGGCTTGGCGTCATCTTGCTGACCACCCGCAGGCAAAGTCCACACATTCCCTCATCGGTAAACTCCACGCCTGGACACATGTTTCCTGTCCGCGTAGCGTGGCTTCGGCCTTCCTGCCCAGCTGTTACTTCCGTCTCACATTCTGGAACTTTCTTACACGCCCCACACTTCCTATCCATATAAGAATATTAACAAGAAATACTAATCTGATGAAAACCTCCTTATCCTATACGAAGAACCGTCTCAAACCATAATTAACTTGTCACTTCATCCACTTCTTTCAACTTCTCTTCACCACTCCCCATTTCAGCCCTTGCATTCACAGAAACAGTTCTACTTCCCCTGTCGGCACTGATCTTCCTTCCCACTACGCTAATTAATTCACTTCCCGAATCACTTGAATTTTTACTCGTGTCACTAAACTTCATTGCACTTTTGGTACTTAAGCCGCTCTTATCAATTTTCTTCACATATGTTTTATTCTTGTCTAATAGTATGTTTTGTATTCTACAAATCAGAATAATGGCACAAGTTTAATTTAATGTCCTGCCCATAGATGACACTTCAAGGAATTTGGACAATGATGTTTAAATGCAAGATACTGACTTCTAAACTCCTCATTTCCCGAGAACAGTGTTGTTACAAGGGTGCGATATTTGTGTTAGGTGAAGAGAATAAATAAACACAAGACAATATTATGTTGAACACATTTGAAGCGTCCACGGAAAGGACAAGCTGAGTCGCTTTCTCTTTATTTTTGGTCTTTGGTCCCATCTGCTAGCTCATGGAATAGACTATCTTCCTACTAAGTCAAAATGGCGAAAAGCCTGCATTGTAACATTGTAACTTAAACTAAATGAGATCTAAATTAATGATGTCTTATCAGTATATCAAGTTAAGAAATGCTCCCCTGTAAAATTTAAGAAAAGTGACTTAGCATGTTCTTTCCGTGGACCCTTCATTCATTATGAAGAATGAAATTTGTGTAGCCTGTTTCATATTTCTGCTTTTATTTATATTTGCAAATTTGTCCATTTCCCTGTGAATAGAAAGCTTATGGATGTCTACAATTTACAAGCATAATCATATATTAAATTGGATGGCAGTTTTTCTTCCTTGTATTTCGCGCATAATAGACTACGAATTTGTTTATTGACCAGCAGAGTACGTACGGAATACTCATGTGCAATTACAGGACAAAGCTCTAAACTGGGGCGCCATAAATCAGTTTTAAGATAGGTACCATAAACAGTAGCAGTAACATTGCCACTTCCCATCCGATTACATTTGAGGAATCCACTGCAAGAATGATGGATGCCACTTTCTTATCTAAAATGAACCAAGACTGTCAATGAATAGCTTAAGACATATAGAATGTACATACAGAGTTATATGGCATTAACACTGATAGTCATTGTCCTGTAATGATCGGAATATCACAGTCAAGCTTTGAGCACTAAGCATTTCAAACTTTCAATTGCTTCTCCTGAAAAATGTACTCCAAATGACATCCATTATACTTGCAGTGGACCCTTCATTTCAAAAAAAGAAGTTTACTTCGGCTACTTGAAGCAGTGAAGTGTTCAAGATTTAATCGTGAATATAAAATAAACGATATTTAGAACAATAAAAATATGGAAGATTGGAGAATACTAAGTTTGCAATAAAAAAAAACCTGCCTTGGACTTGAGGCCAACGCTCTAGACCTCAGACCACTCGCTCTGTGGTGGCTTCACAAGGAAATATATTTTCGATTCAAAGTGATGATGGGGAGTTTGGTATAATGATGAGGGAAAAGGCAATAATCCAGAGAAAATCTCTTGTAATCTTGATCTGCCTACCACGAATATTATGTCCGCCGAAGCCGGAAATTAAACGCAGCATGACAGTCCCATGCGCTAACCACTTACCACCAAGGTGGCTACAATTAAGAATTCTATGACGTAGTAAAGGATTAAAAAGAAACGGAATCTAGGATTGGATCCAGTGTTTGTCAGGAGAGACTAAGGAGTACTACAATAGTATTATTTTCTATTTTCCTATCCTGATTGCCTTCTTGCAGTGTAATAGCAGTGCAGAACTGTTGGCTGTATTGTAAAGAAAATACCATGTTTTAGCAAAGTAACAATTTTGATTTATTGTGATAAATTACTAAACATCTGTAGTACAGAATGCGGGTGTGCAATAAATAAATAGTGAGATGAAGTTGAGAGACATCTGCTGGACAACTCGTGGATCGTCCAGGAGCTGCCTCTACGCTCCGTTGCGGATTTAGTACTTTTCTTCGCCCTCGCCTTCCTCGCTACCGCCGTAACTGTAGCTCTCGGTCTCAGGAGCTTTCTCTCCCTTCTTGATGTACACAGGGACCTTCTTCTCGATGTAGACAGGATGGGGGACAGGGACGGGCTTGACGACATGGACTGGGTAGGGCTTCTCAACGTGGACTGGATGGGGCACGGGGACATGGACCTTGACTGGGACTTCTACAGGGTAAGGGACATGCTTCTCGACAGGGTAAGGTACCTTCTTCTCGACGTAGACGGGGTAGGGCTTGTCCACGTGGACGGGCACGGGCTTCTCAACCTTGACCTCAACTGGTACCTTGACGGGGTAGGGTATCTTCTTCTCCACGTGAACTGGGTAGGGCTGTTCGACGGGGACCTTGACCTCCTTGGTGAGGACAACTGTCCTAAGCTTCTTATGGGGGCTGCCGAACGAGGAGGAGACGTAGCTGGTGGCCGTCAGATCATGACCTTCCTCGCCGCCACTGCTGCCGCCGAAGCTGCCAAGTTCTTCTTCCAGGCCGGGTGCCGCGAGCACAACGCCGACTGACAGCAACAGAGCGCTTACCTGCGGATATACAGATTATAAATTCATATTGAACATCACAAGTCCGAGGAGAGACTTCTTGTGTAAGAGTCTGGGGAATATGTGTGGCCGCTTAATGTTTGTATGCCCACCAAGGACCTGGGTTACTAAATGTTCTGTTTCCGATTCTGCTGTTGCAAATGGCCAACGAATCGCGAAATGTTTACGTGATGTGTCACCACAAGTCATTGGAATTGGCAGTGGAATCCTTCAACCATATTATTCTATGCTGTCTGCCATTAATTACTAATTCATAGACATTCCATGTCTCAGGAGACAATCTAGGGGAACTGCTCACCTTCGACCTCTTGCTGGATGACCAGTAATATAATGTAATTTCAATGTAATATGCTAAGTCTAAGATATCGTCCACAAACCTTTCATTTCATACATCCCAAACAAATTGCAAGTCATTTAGCGGAATAAACGATATTCCCATAATTTCCTGTGTTTGGTTTCTTACTTCAGGGTTGTCAATATCCAAATATTGTGCCCTCAGACCCCTGTTGACTACATTTCTCCGTATTGCTTGATTGAAGTGGAAAAACACCCATTCAATACTGCCTAATGGAATGCCAGTCGACAAGCTTCTTATTGGCGATTTCAAAATCAGACATTGTATAGGTAGGATTGCAAGTGAGATTTAAATGTGCTGAATTTTTTTCTCATTATTTACAGTGCGGTAAGTATTTTCAGTCTTATTTACAGTTAGGAAATATATTAAAGGAAATACAAAACCTCAAACAATCCCATGCACTGTGAAAAGCTGAAAGAATTGATTTCGCATATTGGACATTTTCGTATGATGGGCTTTATAATATGGTGGACCACATAGAAGTTAGGCTTTTTTACTCCATGGACAAATTGTATGTAGGACTTTAAATGTTGGACTATTTAGTTTATGGACATTTTCTTGTGGACCTTTTGTAGGTGTGGACATTTTGTTATGGACATTATTACCTGGAAGCCTAATTACCACAAAAACATGGAATACCAATTCTATACATACTCACGTATTAATGAGGCATAATCATGTAGCTCGCTCTTAAACATATGTGTCATGTGCTTAACTTTTAGATATTACTTCACATCTGTAATTAGCTAAAAGAAAAATTACATGTCTTTTCTTAGGTGTTTTTTTTATCGGTGAACATGAAATTGATTTAACTTGTCAAGGTATTAGACCAACATAAAAAAAATTGTAAAGTGTGACGTAAGCTTTTGAATTATATCAATTCCATAACTCTAAACCAAGTATAACTTGTTCGAAATTGATGCATAACACAGCTGCATGCTGGCTTGAGCCCAGATGAATTATAACACAGCTCACATTAATCAGATGTTTAATTTGTAACAATGTTGTACGTGTAAATGTAAAAAGCAGCAGACCTTGAATGTTTCATGTCCGGAGGAGTTATGTTCACCTTAGTTGTAAAGGGGAAATACGCTATATTAATCTGGACATTTTATGCGAAAGAACTTACCCATTGGCTATTCTAATGTATAAAGTTTTATAAAAGCCCTCATGTTTTCTGATAAAGTCATAATTTTAGACAATGGAAAATTAAAAAAGTAATTCTATTTGAATAACACAAAATAATTACTAAATATAACTTAGAAATATTGAACATCTTTTATTGCTACAATGTGAATGCATACCGGTAATTAAAAATGAACCAACTTAAATAAATGTCACTTTCTTTCCGTGTTAAATTTCAGATCTGAGAGAAATATATGTTAATGATAAGCTTGTAAAATTCAGTGACTTGTGTGAAAAACCGATTGGTTGTTGAAATATGAAACGAGAATAGACACATTATTAAAATTCTACGACAACATGACGGCGATTATCGGGTTTTTGCGCCAAAAATACAGCTGAACAAAGGCTGCTGAAATGCTATTTCTGAGACTGAATTTATAAGTTACAAAACATTCGAAAAAACAACGAAATAATCACAGCTAAACATCTTAAATTTAGATAAAAGATTGTCGTACTCGCTTTCACTGGAATGATTGTGTTACGAAAATTAGCAACGAGAGAATAAGGAAAGTAGTTTTATGTTACAAATATAGATAAAGAATGTTGTTATTAGTATAGCTCATAAAAGGCCGAAATGACCTAATGCTTCAAGAGATGTAGACTGGAGTATCAGTCGTTAGATATTTTACTGCAAATTGTTACATAGTTGGTAGGAAAATTAGTAACAGATTTAATCCATGCATAAGAAAGACTTCCCTTCGTTCTGATTACTTTTTAATATCCATATGTCCGATGTTATAAAACAATATACATTTTAAGTAAAACGTAGGCCTATTAATTTTGTTTCATTATTACAGGTGACAAGTGGTAATTTATAAATACTAAAGCGAATTATAAGAGTTTTATTTAAAATGAAATAAAAAGTGTTTTAAATAAAGAAAATATATAAGAGAATATTAAGGTGATAGAATTTATATACAGTTATAATATGAAGAAATTCCGGACTTTACCGAAAAAAAAAATATTTTAGCCATTCAGAATGTGAAGGATACACAGACGACAGATATTTTCATAAAAGTAAAAGAATGGAGACATATATGCGGAATTTTAAAATTCTTCTTTTTCCTATCACGTATTGACCCTGGTGGCTTGTTACATTCTCATTCCATCTTTTCAGCGGACGGCCCAAAGATCTTGTTCCTAAAGGGCGGTAATTTAATGTTTGGCATGATATCCTTATTCTAGTCATCCTGACTATATGATATTTTCATTTCTGTTTATAATTTCGAATTTTCTCTAAATTTGAGTTAATATTTAATTCTTTTTCAAAATATCCTATTTTTTTTCTTGTCTAATGTAGTATAGTCAGCGGTTCTCCCTAGAAACTTCATTTCACCGGCAGTGATTCGGTGTTCATCACATTTACGTATGGTCCAAATTTCAATTCCATACATGATAACAGGTCTCGCCAGTGTTTTATTTGACTTTAATTCTTGTATGTTTATGGACACGAGAAGATTTGAAAATGTTGTTAATGGTATTCATTGCATAGTTGAACTAATTCATTTTTTAGAAAATTAACATTTATAAATGAAGTATGAGGAGAGAAGCCTTTAAAATTATATAAATTTATGGAATTCCAACGTTGCTTTCTGGTCATGGAAACTGGGTATTGAGAAAGGATTACCACAAAAGTATGTGAGATAATTATAAATTCATATTATTACCGTGTAGTGCACCAGAGGAAACACGGCTATGCATAAACGAGGCGACAGAAGACAGCTTCGCTTCTTGATCACATAATATGCCGTACCCACTTTCTTGAAGTCTACATTATTTCGAAAACCTGTATGGTGAGCACTGGGGTGTATCTACGGTATCAAAGCGATCTTAGAAATGCATAATGTATTAATGCGTTGCATTCACGCTCTAGAACGGATGCAGTGAAATTGTAAATGATAATGAACTAGATTTATGAAGTGTGAAATCGTAATTTGCAATTGTAAAGAGTAACGGTTGCGCCAATAACGTACAGGTTCCTTGGATGTTCGTATCCTTCGTGCATAATAAATTATAAACTATTTCAAGTTGAAACCTTTGAAAAATTGTTTCATATAACTGTTATGATGATAACGCTAAACTTTTTACATATATTCTTTCGGCAATTGTTGCACATTTTAAGCATGCTTCTGTGCTTCTTGCATGAAATTAAATAAAATACGAGACGTATAAAATTTTGATTGTTCCTCAGCTACGAAATTATTTATTTCTCTTCTCGAAGTTACAAGTTTTCTGCATAAAATGGAAATAATGTTTATCATAATTAGTGTACTAATGTACCGTATATACTACTTTCAAATTATATTCATCCCATTTTATAGCTTCCAATGATCTTCACTTCTAAGAGGTTCATAAGTATAGAGGTCGTCGTCTTTTACTTTTCGAAGTACAGACCGATTATTTAGTCCTGACAGCTCAACGACGCAAAAGAGGGGAAGTAATCGGAGGAGTGGGGAGAGTTCCGGAGTAGAGATAAGGGCGAGCGGTCGGTAAAGGCAAACGAGTGAATAAACCAAACACCCCTTGGCGTAACTAAATGGACTCGCCTGACCCACGCGCACATCTCCGACGACTGTCAGGACTAAATAATCGTACTGTATGTTTGTATTAACTAACTGTATTCTTATTTCACATTCTTCTACGAAATTATAACCTTAATTTCTTGTCTCATATCCTTTTTAAATCGTGGCTTATACAGTACCCTCACAGTTTGTAATTATCTTAGGAATATCGTCTCAGCTAAGTTTCGTTTAAACTTTTAATTACGGTACAAATTTTCTGTAACTACCTAAATACCTGAATTAGTAACTACAGATTTGTAAAACTTTGATTTGAAAGTAATTAAAGGCTACAGATTCATTTTGAATTCAATTATTATAGGGGAAAAGTAAAACTTGAATGCGAGAAACACTAGAATGTTAGAGTCGCTACATAAACTGGATAGATATTAAGGCTGAAAGTAGACGATTGTCAGTGAAAGAGACAATTACGTCACACGCATGGGAGTTGATATAATTACATTTACAAGGCAACTGTCACGATTATAATATGAAAACATCTAATTCGTGCACAAAGCAATAAGGAAGCACTGAAAGCATATAATTTTCTTAACATTCCATTGTTACGTAATTCATGTACTTATTCAGTGTATTCTTGTATTTTTCGTACAACAATTTGAGAAAAATACATTTATTATTCAGAACTACAAAATTGTTGTAACTTAGGAGCAATGTATGCAAATTATTTCTTATTTCAAATTTGTATTATATTAAATATATAAGACTTACACCACAAATGTTTTGTATTGTGTGAACTTATAATGTTCTGTATCTGGAAGAGGTAATTATAGGCTATATAGACTAATGCTTAGCTTAGAACTAATTCCCTTTGGACTATTTTCTTTCCGGTAATATGCTTCAATAAAAATATTTTTGGAATGCTGTAAAGTTTGCTTAATATTCTTGCCAATCGAGAAGAAAGAAGCTACTCTCAGAGATCTTAGAACTGGGTCAATGAACTAAAATAACTGTATCATCATTAATTTATGAATGAGCAGTAGATTCAATTTTGAAACTGAAATGTTGTTAAGGTTCTTTAAAAGAATGCATGTAGTCCAAGGATAGCTATTAAACTGTAAAAATTTCAATATTTCAGCAGAAGCAACCAATTTTATGACCTCACCTTTTGTGGAGTAGTTAAGAGTGAATAGATACAGATGAAGTACAATCCGGTCTGGAAATTTATTTTTATAAACTCTGAATTAATTTAACTTAAAAGATAATGTTTGTTACATTTTTAGTGAACTCTCCGAAACTAACGCATTTCTATAATTTCTTAAATAAAGAGTAATAAAATTGCATTTTTATCATGACTTCTGATTAATTAATAACCTTAACCTTGTTAAGATTTAACTTTAATTTTCATTACCATTATTACAACGTTTGAAGTTGCTTTAGATATTATGTTTCGGTAAAGTAACTGCGTTTTATTCACCTAAGTAAAAATAAATAATCTCCTATATTATAATAAAGGGATTGAAAATTTTTTTTTGTAAAATTGGTACTCAAACGTTGATAAGACACGCGAGTGTTAAGTTATTCTGAATTATAATATTTGAATTACAGCTTTTCTTCAGTCGATTTTGACGAAAGTTAATATTTGTTAATGTTTTTTTTTTTCAATTATTATCGTTAAATGTTACAGTTTCCAAAATATTGGTGTACTAAATCACGTTGCATAAAAATTTTAAGGCGCTCATACTGTATTTAAAGAAAAATTTAAACCATATGTCTTAAATCTAGTAGCTAATATGCATTTCATGCGTCCATATTGCTAATAAATTATCCCGTTCATACTGTATATTATGCCTTATACTACGTTAAAAATATTTGTTTTAAGTAGGAGGACCATGTTCAAAACTGAAGAATAATTTGTTTAGAAATTACTAGACTTTTTGTAACTGTTTTCATTTTGTTGTAACTTTCAGAGTTGCAGGTTAATTTCACTTATAATTTTTCCAGTTTAACCTTGATTATAAATAACATGAACCTTCTTCTCGTGGAATAATTGTTGTATTCTGTCAAATGAGGACATATAATGTGTATCTTTCTATTTTTAAAAGGATCCTCATATTAAATGTTACTAAGGATGATATTCTGCGTTCTAAATTAAATATCAGTTATAGAGACTGAAATCGTTTCAGATAAATATCCCCCTTGTGAAAGTCTGTAAGCTTTTGCCAAATATAAGAAAACCTCTTTCTTTCTGATTGGCAGTTTGTCTTTTTTTATTTCATTTAATTTCAAATTAAATATAAAAATCTGTTTTGTAAAGCTATAAGATTTTTATGTTAGTTATTTTCAGGACTTTCAAAATAAATACTTGTATGTTATATACTGAATGTTTTAATGTATTTTTTTTGGATTATTGTTACATTTTGTAGTTTTTAGGATATATCACATTACTCTAGAATATCAATCGTTCTCGTAATCTTTTATGTGACATTGGCTCGAAATTGCAAAAACATACACTTGCTGTTGAAATTTGAATCCTTTAAATTAGTATTGATACTTCAAGGATACAAATTAACTAAAATAATGTAAAACATTTCGATATAAGAATCAAAATTGAAATGTAACATATAGCCTGTACAGTAATACAAAATTTTAATTCTATAACATATTCGAGGCGGACAAATGTGCTAAGAATATGCCTTTATTGTTACTTAATTGCTTAAATTTTCTACATTCCTAGAATTTGTTTTTGAGTATTCTAAGAGTAATGCAACTAAACGAATTATTATGTAAGAATTTGAATAAGCAAAACTTCTCGTTCTGAATATTAAGATTTTAATTAAAATTAATTTTATGGCAACAACTCACCAGAAACTTCATGCTGATGTGCTTGGAGTGCAAGTGCTAATGCGTTTGATGCTATCTGGATGTGGCTGCTAGCTTATATAGTCCGCCATCCCAAAGCGATTCGCACTTTCTTTTGTTTTGCTCCTGCTAGAGGTCTCCGTTCTCCAGTAAGGTTCACGTGGTAGGGGTGCCCCACCTAGAGCTATGATTTTCCTTCAAAACATGCACTTTTTGCAGTCTGGTCTAATTTCTATCGATACATCTGGGTCATTATTACTGCCATTGATTCATAGCTCGGTAGATAGATGCAGATTTGAAATGGCGCGTTGTGAAAGGCAGGTAATGAACTAGAAACGATGAGTTTGATTGCCTTTGCCATGATCTGGTTTCTAAGTGATGTTGCGCCATCTCGTCTCAGGGTTAGGGTTAAGTGCTCCGGGGGATGAGGTGCTCATTCAAGATCGCGTTTTTATTCTAATTTGCATATTAGAACAACTGAAGTCATGTGTGCAGTAAAATTAATTTTTATAAAGTGCATCTTACAAGAACTCTGTTTCGGCTGAATTTTTTCAAAGAACTCCCGTTTCCCCTAACGCAATTCTACTGATTTTATATTTTATTATTACTGACTTATAAGAGCTCGACCTTGCAAACTAATACCATAATCGTGGATTTTTATCTCACCAGCCATAACCCAAATCAGTGTGAATATGTTAACTAATGAAATATATTTTTTTTATAGAATATTGAACTTTAGAAGTGATTGATATTAATTTATGTGAAAATAATAAATGAGAGTCTAATTACATATGTGAACTGAAATTCATTAAGTTTGATTAATAGTTTGAGACGTCATATTTTATACTAAAAATTAAAAGTCATGTTGAGGTTAAAGTTCAGATAAGTTGAATAATATATAATAAGAAAAATTATATTACAATTTCAGTCAACAACTTACCAGATTGGTACAGAAACAAGTTTCGTTACAATGATCTCATTATAATTCTTGGTAGTATCCACGAATATTTTCGATTTTACAACAAATCATCATCAGGTGGACGTAATATATTAGACAAGTTCAACACAAGTGAAACAAAAAATATAAATTGCATACATAATGAATAAAACAATATAGGAAACACTATCATATGTCAAAACATTAAAACAACTTATAAAAATTCAACGATGACATGTATTCAAGAAGTGTTGCATATGGATGTATATCCTTTGGATTGTTAATAATTGCTAGAATGTAAACGTAAGATAAGTGTATGCTAAGAGTTAAAATTTAATGATTCCATATGTTATGGTAGTTGAAAACTGAAGTTCTATGGAATATTTTGTCACTCGATACTACCAAGAATTATAACGTGACCATAGTAACAAAACTTGTTTTTGTATCAATCTGATAAGTTGTTGACGGAAATTGTAATATAATTTTTCTTACATATTATACTAAACGTAAAGAACGCTGTCTCAAATAATTTATCATTTTACTTTTTAAAGAGTTCATCAGTAGTTTAGTTCTCTTTCAATGTTACATAATTTTTAAATTTGTAATTTATTTCTTCTGTAATGGTTGTGAAACTTGGACTCTCAATTTGAGAGAGGAACAGAGGTTAAGGGTGTTCGAGTATAAGGTGCTTAGGAAAATATTTATGGCTGTTAGGGATGAAGTTACAGGAAAATGGAGAAAGTTACATAACGCAGAATTGCAACATTTGTATTCTTTACCTGATATAATTAGGAACTTTAAATCCATACGTTTGAGATGGGCAGTGCATGTAGCACGCATGAGCGAATCCGTAAATACATGTAGAATGTTAGCTGTGAGGCCGGAGGGAAAAAGACCTTTGGGGAGGCCGAGACGTAGATGGGAGGATAATATTAAAATGGATGTGAGGGAGGTAGAGTATGATTGTAGAGACTGGATTAATCTTGCTCAGGAGGGACTGATGGGCTTATGTGAGGGCGGCAATGAATCTCCGGGTTCTCTAAAACCTTTTTTGTAAGTAAATTTATTTCTTCAGATCTGTTATTGGAAAGACACTGTTAAGGATCTAATTAGTATGGTTTCAAGTAAGATGATAAATTTTAGTTTTCTGGATTGAATAGAACATTTTCTCTATAATATCATAAAGTGAAATACGGTATCTGATTAATTTATAAATTGTAGGCTTGGAGAAGATTAACATAGTTAGTTTTTTTCGCAAATTCATAGAAAGTAGCGATTCGTGTATTATAATTATTGCTTGTAATATATTTTTGCTAAATAAACTGTACAAACTCCAATAAATGGTCCTAAATTTATACAGGACCGTAAAGAACTTTAATATTAATTATTTTAATTTTGGCCCATAAAAAAGGTAACCGAAATGATATAATAGCGTATAATGATAAGTAGTTTGTATCGTACAATTTTATTGTTTCTGTTACAGATTATTTCAATCAAGGTGTGTTTCATAAACCACACCATCTAAAAAACAATTCTGCAATGGGTGGAAATATTTCGAATGACAGGTTCCGTTACCAATTACAGCTGCCTATATTCGCAATGTGTGGTGGTCTGACGAATGTGATGTTTTGTTAAGTAGCCACGTTAATAAACAGAACTGTCGTTTTCTTGGTTGGGAAAAACCACAAGAGTATGAACAGAGGCCATTATATTCTGAAAAGTAACAGTGTGGTCTGTTGTGTCCAACCACGACATCATTGGTCCATACTTCATTCACGATGAACATGAAAACAGGATAAATGTCAATGGAAAGGTGTACAGACAAGTCATTAAACGTTTTCAAGGAGATTTGATAACATTTTGTGAGTTTAAATAATCTTGATTCGGGACAGCAAGTGTTTCAGCAAGATGGGACAACCGCCCATACTGGTCATGGAAATCTAACCCTACAGCAAGAGCTGATTAGTAGGGGATCAGACTTTCCGTATCCTGCACGAAGTCCTGATCTGTCTTTATGTAATGGGTTTCTGTGGGAAATATTGAAAGAACAATACTTCATGCCCGTTCCATCTACTGTAGACGCTCTACGTGAAAATATCGAAAGAGTTATGCACAACCTAACAAGAGAACAGTGTGATGATATGCTTACCAGGATGGTAGAGTGCATGGAAGAGGTCATAGCCAATGATGGAAGACATGTAGAACACTTAGTTTTGATATTGTGTGGTACAAACATTTCGGTTACCTTTATTATTTTTTTTTTTTGGCCACGTCGTATTCTTGATATTGTGATTGTAATCCCCTGGCAGAGGGGACGAATAGGCGTAAATTGAGTTTTTAATATTACTTCAATACAAAAGAATATTTTAACGTGAAACTTTTATGCAATAGGACACTCTAACAGTAGGACGACCATAATTAGGTAAGGGGAAGTGGAAGTAAACATAATAATTGTTTAAATGTAATTTTTTTGCATTGTTAAAGTGGATTAACCTCTAAAACATAGGCTTTGCTCTTAACATGAGGCAAGAGGAGTTGGAGAGTAGCGTCCACCCAGTCGCTAATCTCTTATTGTAGGAATTTTTAAACCTGGGTCCGTGGACCCCTTGGAGGTCATTGTATGAGCTTCATATAAATTATCATGTTTATTCACTATAATATTTCATCGTAAAAATCAGATGCGATCTAAAATTGTTTCCAAATTGTTTAATTTATTTTTAGAGAGGGATCCATTACTTTCATCAGATTTTCGAAGGGGTCCGTGACTCAAAAAAGATTAAGACCCACTGTCCTAATGGGATTGACAAGAATATTTTATCGCTTTATTTCAATATTACGCCTACGTTTTTTTTTAAATAAATTGGAGAGTTATATTTGTGACATACGTATTTACATTATCTAAGCAACAATATATTTTGCTTTATGCCTTTTCTTTCATATTTTTCACAGTAATATTTAATTACTTCATTTCAATTTTTTTTTTCAAATCAGAGAGTTGCTTTTACAATATAATTACATTATCTACAATATGAAACGTTACTATGATTTTGTTTTATGTATCTGCAAATATTTGTTTTGTTTTCTGTGTCTTGCAATAAGCAGGAAAATGTCTGACTTAGTACTTGATTTTGCTTTATGTATTTTCTTATATACCTTATGCTTTCTGTGTTTTGCAATAAGCAGGGAAATGTCTGACTCAGTACTTGATGTTGCTCTATGTATTTCCTTATATACGTTTTGTGCTCTGTGTTTTGCAATAAGCAGGGAAATATCTGACTCAGTACTTGATTTTGCTTTATGTATTTCCTTATGTACGTTTTGCTTTCTGTGTCTTGCAATAAGCAGGGAAATGTCTGACTCAATACTTGATTTTCCTTTATGTATTTCCTTATATACGTTTTGCGCTCTGTGTTTTACAATAAGCAAGGAAATGTCTGACTCAGTACTTGATTTTTCTTTATGTATTTCCTTATATACATTTTCCTTTCTGTGTTTTGCAGGGAAATGTATGATACAATACTTCACTTTCCTAAAGTAGCTTACCTCATTGACGACGGATTGCTTTGAATTTTCTATTATTGCATACGCTCATCTCGAACAGTATTACGACATATTTGCGCATGCCTGGTATTGTAATGCGGCTCAGCATCTTATATAAATATTTTACTATAACAGATTATCCACATACTAAGCATTTAGCACGTTCGCCAGTTTGAACGGAAAGAAAGAGTTCCTCTCATTGGGAATCATGAACCACTTTAAATGTAGTGCCGGTACTTGTCCTTTTATAATTTTAAATACTGTAGTTATCTTACTGTACCATAAACTATTTCAGTCTCCAGATAATTATTCTGCGTTTAATTTGTAACTCTACAATAAATTGTGCAGTCTTTATTAATCAGGTAATGTTTAGAACTTCGATTTTATTATAACTGTAAATGTAATATTAATTATAATTCCAATTTTAATTGTATTCTTGATATTGTAGTTGTAATCCCGTGGTAGAGAGGATGAGAAGGCCTGATGATCTTCTCTCTGACTGATTAAATAATAATTAAATAACGAAATAAAGAAATAAAGAGAGGGAAAAGGAAAGAAGTAAAGAAATAAAGAAATAAAAATAAATAAGGAAGTAACTAAATAAAGGAATAAAGAAATTAAAAAAGAAAGAATAACGGTAACTAAATGAGTAACTGAGTAATAAATAAGCGAATGAATGAATGAATGAATAGACCTATCGTATCGTATCGTATCGTATCGTATCGTATCGTATCAGTAGAGCTATCCATTTAAAAAACGCCAGTGGTGTTACTGCTTGGTTACGCTAGGTTTCGATTCGCGACGCTGTCTCTTTACATTTACAACAGGTTTCCAGCGCCCGCCTATCTAGTGCACCGGACGCTCACAGTGCAATATGCCCGCCGTGAGCACGTCTGCTCTAAAATGAACTAACCCATCATGCACACAAATGTAAGTCGCGTCACGTTGCAACATTGGAACTAACAAGAAGTTGAGGAAGCAGTAAACATAAGAAGAACACGATCATACTCTTGGATTGATATGGTATTTGCTAGAGGAATAGACTTACTTTCTTATGTTATATTTCTTATTTGATTTCATTGACACATTCTGGCGGCTTTCCATTTCAGAAAAAGTAATCCCATTGTAAATACTTCTAAATATCTGGTATTTGTATATTAAGAACGAAAAAAGGGGGAAAATAATCATTAATAATGCAAAAAATAAATTTAATTGGATTTATTATAATATATATTATTATAATGTACCGAAGTACATATGATATTTCCATGCAGATATTCTGCGTCATCATACGATGAAAGAGTAATGGAACGGAGAAAAATTATCTCCGGCGCCGGGATTTGAACCTGGGTTTTCAGGTCTACGTGCTGACGCTTTATCCACTAAGCCACACCGGATTCTACCCCGGCGTCGGAAGAATCGTCTCAGTTTTAAGTTCCAACTCTTGGGTTCCCTCGGGTGGCCGCCCTCTGCACTACGTCATAGATATATATGAACCTAGGACCGAAGTCCACACATGTGCTGAGGTGCACTCGTAATGAGTGACTAGTTGGCCGGGATCCGACGGAATAAGCGCCGTCTTAAATCACGAAGTGATTTACGCATATCATATATATTATTATAATGTACCGAAGTAGATATGATATTTCCATGCAGATATTCTGCGTCATCATACGATGAAAGAGTAATGGAACGGAGAAAAATTCTCTCCGGCGCCGGGATTTGAACCCGGGTTTTCAGCTCTACGTGCTGATGCATAGATATCTATGACGTAGTGCAGAGGGCGGCCACCAGAGGTAACCCAAGAGTTGGAACTTAAAACTGAGACGATTCTTCCGACGCCGGGGTAGAATCCGGTGTGGCTTAGTGGATAAAGCGTCAGCACGTAGAGCTGAAAACCCGGGTTCAAATCCCGGCGCCGGAGAGAATTTTTCTCCGTTCCATTACTCTTTCATCGTTAATTGGATTTATTTCACTCTTAGTCATATTCGCAATCTTTATTTATAAGTACTTAAGAATTAAAATGTCACAACACTCAAACAAAAACCTAAATTTCTCACACAATTACAGGAATTCTATGAAGCCCCCCCCCTCACTTTTTGAACTTCCGTTTTAATTATTATGGTAAATATCTTGAGATCGAAACATAAAAAGTTGTCATATTTTAATCTTTTATATCTGCTTTCAAACTAGTGCGATAATTAACACAGTTAATAGTAATAAATCTGTCAACTCTTGTTTTATACTTCTGCGCTGATTAAAATTTAGGAGTCATAAACATTCATAAGTTTTAATATTTAAACGTACGAAATATGTCATTATGCAAGTATTCCGGTGCAAGTAGTTTGTAATAAACTCGCCTACATTTGCATAGTGACCAGGGCATGGAAAGGAACGAATGAAAGTAAAATGTTCGTTTAAAAATATGTAAATTATTTTAAAATAGTCAGAATTTCGAATATGTCTAGTCATCAAAGTGCAACGATTCATTCATTCTTTCATTCATTTGTAGTTTTCTGCCCAAGGGCAGGTTTTCACTCCAAACCCGGCACTCTCGAGTCTTCCCTATTTTCTGCCTTCCTCTTTGTCTCCACATATGATTCATCTACGTATCTTAATGTCGTCTATCATCTGCTTTCTTCTTTTCCGAACTCTTCTCCCGTTCACCATTCCTTCCAATGCACCCTTCAGAAGGCAGTTTCTTCTGAACCAGTGATCCAGCCAGTTCCTTTTCCTCTTTCTGATCAGTTTCTGCATCATTCTTTCTTCACCCACTCTTTCCAACACAGCTTCATTTATTTTTCTGTCTGTCCACCTTACACGCTCAATCCTTCTTCATATTCATATTTCAAATGCTTCTAGTCTCTTGTCTTCACTTAGTCGTAATGTTCATGTTTCTGCTCCATACAATGCTACACTTCACACAAAGCACTTCACTAGTCTCGTCCTTACTTCTTTCTCCAGAAGTCTGCAGAAGATGCTCCTTTTTCTGTTAAAAGTTCCCTTTGCTATTGCTATTCGATTTTTTCAAGCGAAATATTAGCTTAAAACATCATGCTGTACGACTCATTATAGAACAGTGATCGTGTAGCAGGAAATAAATTTGAAGAGAAAAAAGGTCTGTTTTGAGTGTCCTTGAGAAACACTACATTTTATGTGGGTTTTCCAATGATCTGATTTGAGAATGGCATAACTGATATTTACCCCATTCGAACTGAAGTATTCACTCCGAACTCTTCTATCACTAAGTTAACTTCCAAAAGCTTAGGATTTCTTTCTGTCTCAATAGCCACTATCTTATTTGCTGATATGCAACCCTGAATTGATTGTGAGTGAGGTGGGATGGATGGAGAGTTGTTTATGAAGTAGGCCTAATAGTATAATTAAATTTGTCGTAGAGGTTGAAGCTTCAATCAGTCTGAGAATCAATTAGCTTTAGCATAAAGGAAAAGCACTATAAACGCAACGGTATTGAGATACTCTTATAATTCACTATAATAATCAGAAGCTGACTGTACTAACTCCGCAGTCTGGTGTTGAGCTATACTCTGTACACAGCTAATCTGATTTCAGTTGGTCGGTGACTAAACGCAGGGCTCTATTAATGAATATGGTGGCCGTCACGTAAAAAGCTGCTTGGATGTAGAGATACAATAGATGCTTATTGGGTGGGACATGGAGCATCCCTAAAAGCATTCCAACAATGTTTTTATCTAGTTCTAGCGTTTAAGCGAATAAAGTGCTTGCAATGTTCTTCTATAGCACAAATTCTACTTAATCTCGATTATATTGAAATCATTACTTCCTTTAGCAACCACTGTGCCTGTCATTTCAATTATATAATATGGGAAAGCTGGAGGGAAATTAATTTTGAATTAAATTGACTTCGATAACTTATCTTCTAATCAGTTACAGTACAGTAATCGAGCACTGACCCGCGACCTTGTACAAACTGACGAGTATATCGACCAGCTCTGTTGTGAGCAAAAGCGGCTCAAAGATTCCAAGCGGCAAGTATCGCGACCACCTGAGACTTACTCACCAAGTAGTGTGACAGTGGATCTCATGCATGAATGCTGACCCATGCAGAACGACAACCCAACAATAGACTTGCTAGGAACGAACGGCATGAGGAAGTGGATGATGGGGAGAAATGCTTCGAATGTACGCATCGGAACCGAACTGGTTACGCACTTTCATCTTGATTCAGATTCCAGTGGCCCTTCTATTCGTTATGGCATCCAGAACTTCAGTCGGTGACACATATTTTTAAGCTTTCTAACGTCACAATCGTCCATTTTTCTGGAGAAGTGTGTGTCACTTTCCAGGAAGAGGCTTAAATTATAATAAAACGTCAAGATTTGTTACTGATAAATATTTAGAAGTATTTACAGGTAACTCCTCTATCCCGGACTGTCTCGAACAGAATTTCGCGATAACGTAATGCATATAATTTTCTCATGCACTAATACTCTCATCTGTGATTTGATGGTAACCGACAACGAAACCAAAGCAATGATCTGTTACTTTATATATTTACAAGAAGAAAAATAGGATAAATAGAAGTTGTTCGATTCATTTTCTGAACGAAAATATTAATGTAAGCTGCTTGGTTTTATAAATGCATTAATTTCTTTCACAAATTCTTCCCACAGTACTAGGTTCTTCTTATGCGGTTTTTTCAACGTACCTGTATAATAAAAAAGTGGGGTTATCAAAGTTTTATTATTAAAGCCGTCAAACTTATCAAATTACATAGTGACAAACACAAATATACAATTATTTACATGATGGATGAACTTTTTCGGTTCAAAGAACCATCATCAGATCTCTCGTAGACACTACAAACAACTTGTCTTATAATGTAAACAAACATTCGCGGATAAAATACAATTTTACTCTCTTGTACTATAAATTACTATAATAATCCTCTATAATTTTGTTTATAAAATGTTTCTTCATAAAATTAAAAATAGAAAAGCTACAAGCAATGTTCCACACTTCTTACTACTTGTTATTATTTGTAAGTATACATACACTTAGTCTAAAAAAGAATTTTATTCAGACGCTTGTAATGTCCCATTTTGTTATTGCGATTCCTTGCTAACTAATGTAAGTTCACTCTTAGCTGAGAGACTGCAACGTGTTCATAACGTGTGGATACGATTCATCTGCAATACTCGTAAATTTGACCATATAACACCTTCCCTCCAGTTACTTTCATGGGTGCGTCTAAAGAAACGAAGAACAATACATTCACTGTCTCTTCTGTTTAGGATCATACATACTTCTACTCCGAATTATCTGTAATCGCGCTTTCAATTTCTTACAACTCTTCGAAAGCGACATCAAGCACTTCTTTCTATCCCTCATCACAGAACGTCTTTATACTCATATTCCTATACTGTAGAAATACCTCGCCTCTGGAATTCGTTACCTAATGACGTCACACACAATTCACAATTCAAAATAAAATTGGAAAATTTTGTCTTAGTTAATGTTTTTTAGGTATTGCTAGAAGTATTGATTTGTGTTTTTTTTCCTTTTCTTTTTTAATCTAGATTAAAATTGCAAGTTTCTTGTTTATGTTAGTTAATTAGTTAGGATACAATTAATTATGATACTTAATCACTCATTTAAAGTTTGTGTGACTGAAACCTGTGTATATTTTTGTGTGGCTTTACTTTGTTTATAGTGTTTTTTCTCCCTCGCTTTATTTCTTGTGTAGCTTTACTTTATATATAGTGTATTTTTTTCTGTTTATTTCAATTATTGTATTTGTATTCCTGGTGTTGTGGAAGAGAAGGCCTGATGGCCTTAACTACAACAGAATAAATAAATAAACAAATAAATAAATACACTGTAGGCCAAATTTGACTTGAAGTATGGCCTATAAGCAAGCATCTATTTCTACACCTTAGAGCTCTTATTTAGGCTGCTTTGAACTTTGTTCTCACCATCATCACTATCACCACCACCATTATCATCATCATCATCATCATCATGATGGTTGTAGGGCCCATTGCCTGTTCTGACCCTATAACGCATCAGTCTACGAGTAGATGTCTCATGAGAAGTCGATCCTGACTTCTTCCACAATGTGGTCTTTCAGGATTAAAAAATGTGATAATCTTCAACTGTCTCTTCGATGAATATGTTGCGTCCTATTACAACGGTAATTTTGAATTCCTTTCAAGACTAGGTTGACTTTGAGTTATGATTAAATTTCTAGTTTTTTTGTAGTATTTCCACGTATATTTTATTGTTTATCTTATGTATTTCACCTCTGCTGCCCTTATCGTGACTTTATCTTGTTTTCTTACTGCCCAAACCTCGTGTTTCTGTAAAAGTATAGATAAAGCCGAAGTGTTGTATATTTTCATTGTGGCGTGTTTCTGAATTTGGGACTGTTTTAGGATTTTGTTGACTGTTTCGTTTATATGATGTCATTCCATTTTCGACCAATGAAGTGTAACAACATTTTGAATTCCAAGCAATCATAGTCACACATTGCGATAACTTTTGAAGCTCAATTTATCACTATCAATTTATCGCATGGTCGTTCTTTTGTTTAGTCAGTGTCGCCAACTGTTTTCCCGTAAATCGATGAGCATGGATCCATTGTACTAAATAAAATGCGAAATCATACTTCCACATCTACATCTTCATCTTCTAAACAAAATGACACTCTTTCATAAAAATTGTTCATTTAATTAATGTAGCTGTTAATCAGGTTATTTGTAATTATATTATAAAATGTTTAAATCAAATTACAATTTCAGCAGATAATCAAAATGTATTTGTTATAATAACAAGAGAAAAGCGCAGTGCATGTAATTAACATTGTCAAACCTGCATTTCGTTTTTCTCAATTGGCATTACTTAATAACATCCAATTTTTTTATTGCAGTAATTGATATTCATCTAGAAACTTTACAAATTTTTGTTTATATTTTTTTTTATTTGATATGAAATTTTATATCTGAGGTACCTAGTTAGAAGTGTTTACTTCCAGATTATATTATTTATTACAATTTTGCTTCTAATTTGGTCTTCTCCTTTAAAAGCCATTGATTTTTCACTTAGGAATAGAAATGTTTAAGCCATAGCTAGAGGTTATTGTTTCTAAATTGAGTATCTTTATTTACAAAGTATTCCCAGAGTCTGCTATTCTAACCTGGTTATCTGCAAATGAATTTGTTTGTTTCATGAAATATTGATACCTATTGTGTTTTTTTTTTTCATTTTAATATACGATTTTCTATAGATGCAAATTTCCATATTCAACTAGTGTAGAAATATAACACTGCAGGCACTCCTTTAATTCTGCATAATATTCCTTTTACATCTGATCCTAATGATTTTTTATTTATTTCTTATAGTAACATTAGAAATCTGAAATTTTGTTTTCAATATGTCTGCTGTCAAAACATGAATGGATATATTTATAACGTAATGTTTATTGGTTTATTTTACAACGCTTTATCAACTACTATGTGAGTTAAATGAAGGTGATAATGCCAGCAAAATGAGTCCGGGGTCCAGCGCCCAAAGTTACGCAGTATTTGCTCTTAACGCTTTGAGGGGAAACCCTCGAAAAAAACCTCAGCCAGGTAATTTGTCTTAACTAGGATTTAAATCCGGATCCGCTCTTTTCACCGTAAAACTTGCTAATCGTTACTCCACAGCAGTGAGCATTATAATGTGTTAATTCTTCAAAAATACTATTATTTTTATTACCGGCGTAATCGAGAGATAGCGAGGCTACCATACGGTCTGGATTGAAAATCGTTGTGGCTAATTGCCCTTTTGGGTTCTTTTAGTTGTTTCCTTAACTATGAAGCAGATGGTGTGAGGTAATTTTATGACAGATCATAGCACCACCTCACTACTATCAACTCCATCGACGCTAGATAATCTCGCATTTGGTACAATGTCATTAAATAATCGGTTAAAATAGTATATTATTGTACTATTGCTTTATTCTGATACTGTATTTGCCTTCGAAAGCAGTGGTTTTTGTTACAAGCTTTGATGTACTATAATTACAATGAATTGCTACTCTATTTGAGAGATTAATGGCCACTGTAATATCATGTTTTGAAATAAATTACTGACCAAAATCGTTTGTCTCCAAAAACAGAATGATTTCTCATATTTCTTAACATCTTGTCTGATAATGCTTTCCTTTGTTACATGTGTTTTACATTATCTTGTTCCCAAATCAATATATGTTTTTTTTTTTCCTAACTCAGAATTTTTGCAATTTCTGAATTAAGTGGATTTACTTTAGATACTAAATTAGCGTACATATTGTTTTTGTTTATTCTGTCAAACGTCTTTTCGAAAACTATGAATGGAAAGTACATTTCTAGGTTATTTTTCCGATAACGTTCCTTATAATTTTCTACACCTGCGTGGATCTTCTACTGCTTCAAGCAGAAAATCCTTGCACGATATGATGACTGCACGACACTCTAAAATATATAAAATAATTCACTGCGCGCTGAAGCATTTCATTTATTACGTGCAAGTGTACTCGCACGGTTTGAAGAGAACATTATTAGCAAAAGATTATATTAAAAGAACAACAGATTGAATACTTCAGATTTAGAATGTCTTACTGGTTGACTTAGGCCTATAAGTAGAGAGCGGAATTTATGCAATAACCTATTTTTTTCCTTGATACATACAGGATTGAGATTTAATATTTACATTTTTCATGCAAATACAGGTATAAATAAAGGGGTTTTATAGTGCGTAATTTTTTTTCTAATTTTTGCATCTTTTTTATAACTTATGTATATATATATATATATATATATATATATATATTATTTTAATGTACCGAAGTACATATGATATTTCCATGCAGATATTCTGCGTCATCATACGATGAAAGAGTAATGGAACGGAGAAAAATTCTCTCCGGCGCCGGGATTTGAACCCAGGGTTTCAGCTCTACGTTCTGATGCTTTATCCACTAAGCCACACCGGATACCACCCCGGTGTCGGACAGAATTGTCTCAGATTAAGCTCCAACTCTTGGGTTCCCTCTAGTGGCTGCCCTCTGCACTACGTCATAGATGTCTATGAACGTAGGACCGAAGTCCACACATGTGCTGAGGTGCACTCGTTACGAGTGACTAGTTGGCCGGGATCCGACGGAATAAGCGCCGTCTTAAATCACGAAGTGATTTACGCGTATCATATACATTATTTTAATGTACCGAAGTACATATGATATTTCCGTGCAGATATTCTGCGTCATCACACGATGAAAGAGTAATGGAACGGAGAAAAATTCTCTCCGGCGCCGGGATTTGAACCCGGGTTTTCAGCTCTACGTACTGATGCTTTATCCACTAAGCCACACCGGATTCCGGCCAACTAGTCACTCATAACGCGTACACCTCAGCACATGTGTGGACTTCGGTCCTACGTTCATAGACGTCTATGACGTAGTGCAGAGGGCGGCCACTAGAGGGAACCCAAGAGTTGGAGATTAATCTGAGACAATTCTGTCCGACGCCGGGGTGGTATCCGGTGTGGCTTAGTGGATAAAGCATCAGCACGTAGAGCTGAAAACCCGGGTTCAAATCCCGGCGCCGGAGAGAATTTTTCTCCGTTCCATTACTCTTTCATCGTTTTTCGTAACTGTTTACTGTTTTTGTTAACATCCTATGCCGTTTACATTCCAAGACCGATAACAACAACTCCTTCCTAGCAGTGAACAACACAATAGAGAAATACCTCTGGGCCACCCCTTCTCATTCTTACGATCTATCAATCATAAAATTCCAACTATCAGTCGGCCTGGGTACATAGTCGGTATAGCGCTGGCATTCTGTGCTCGATTTTGCAGGTTCGATACCGGTTCAGGTCAGTGATATTTAAGTGTGCTTAAATGCGGCAGGCTAATGTCAGTAGATTTACTGGCATGTGAAAGAATTCCTCCAGAACAAATTATTATTAGGGTATTATTATTATTATTATTATTATTATTATTATTATAATATCATCTTCCTCTGTCTGTCAGAAATTTAACACAAACTCGCTAGGTTGACCCGAATAAGCATTCTCTTATATTCCAAGACAGATAACAACCCCTTTCTGTTTTCTCCCCATTTGTAAGCATAGCAGTGAGAGACACAATAGCCACAATAGGTGCTGATCATCTACTGTGAAGCAAACTATGAAAATGTGATTGGTGAATGAAAAACACTAACTTAAAGACAGAATGTCTTCATTTTATGTATGCATGTGTACTCTTGTAAACTGTGAAATGTGTGGAAGTTACTTTTAATCTTAGAAGTTTGCATTAAATAAATGTTGAATCTTATATTAGTGACATTCTTTAACAAACAAAGGCCTATTTCTTATTTTGTAAAGCTTAAATAAAGGAGTTTAAGAGCCTAAAATGCCACTTTTTAGTGCCTAAAATTCCTCTCTTTACTTATAAGAGGTTGATGTTATACTTTGGTTACCATACAGGACTTCCTGCACGTGTGGTCAGCACTTCACAGACCCAACCCACAACACAGAACAGCACACTACAATGAAAAAACACCTAGTCTTGTGGACGGAAAATAAATCTGTTTCATTGTCCACACTAGGAATCGAACCACGTATCGCTTGATTACGAAGAGAGTAACAATTAGTCTAGAAACATTATGTATCACAAATTTCCCGCCAGCGATCGAAGCTACTATTTTAAGACAAAGAAAAGAACAATACTGCTGCTTCAGAAACTATTTTTCAATCAAATTTTAGTCTAAAATAACGAAGGCCTAATGGGGTCATTTCTTTTAAAACTTTCGTAATACAATAAATATCGATTTTAATTTATGCTTGATACGAGAATTATTCCTCAAACTGATAAAATCCAATGTTCCGAATTTCACATTTATATAGTTATGGATACTTTAACACGTCTACCGATCTCCTTTCCATTTTATATTTTAAATGATGTAGTGTATTATCGTTAAGCTGTTTGTGTTACTTCGCACCAGGCTCTAATTTATTCTTGATGTCTTCTGTTTCTTATCTCCGCAGGGAATTTAGATTTATTTAAGTGAGAACGTAACAGCCCTTTCATTTTACAAGCAACTTGAAAGGAAAGAGAGAGAGGGAGAGAGAGGACTTCTAATTAATTGCTCTTCAAGCTCCAAAGACTGAGAAGGTACAATAGGTAACATCTGCACTCTGCGGGGACTCTGTATCCATAAACAAACTCTATACCTAACTAACTTTTCCAGAATACAATGCAACTTTATACTAAACATCATGACAGAATATCATTATTACTACAATTGCATTGTAATTTATTTTCTATTTCCTTTATTATGTATATTGTTTTAAAGCACAGTAATATCCTCTTTTTTATTCGGGGTAAATAGTAATGTTGATACCCTATGACTGTGCAACTCTAATTTAAAATAAGAAGCCGTAAGCAACTTTTAAATTTACAAGATAGGCCATTTTCAGATAACTATTTTTGAAGTAAGATAAAATACTATTGTGTCAATAAAACAATTTGGTAGCTTGTTTATATTTTTGTTTATTTATACGCTTAAAGTATTTTTTTAAAGTACACGCTCCAGGTGTTTTACTCCATTTGCAATACACTACTGAAATCGTTTCTGGAAACTTTTCAGGATATTAACACACATTTTTTCAAGTGATAAGTGTAGGTAGACTGAACAACAATCTAATACAGTTAACACACAACTCCTGCCAGTTTGTTCAATTTCATCCGAATATTCTCCTTCAGCTCTTGAATACCATGTAATCAAGGGAAGATGACCCTGTGTTTCAAGTACTTTCGCAGATTTTGCAATAGGGTTTAAGCTAGAAAATAAATAATTGTCCCAAAAATGCACAAATGAAAAATTATATTTGTTGAAATTGCGAAATTATTGTGCAATATTATAAATAATTGTGCAGAAGAATAAAATTAATAAACTATGCAGAAACGAAAAGTTACGTAATTTGTTTCTTGCAGTTTTATTACTCGTACTTTCAAGCCATCTTATCATAGTCTAGATATACTTATGTAAGTATATCATTAGATAAAGATATGTTTAGAATCAATTACTGCTGAATTTACATCACATTAAAATACGTTATTTGATGGGCACTCTAAACATGGAAATGTTTTACGAGTAGGTTCTTCAAGGTTTATTGTTAGCAGAGTGCTTTTTACTGAAAAGTGGTTTTTAATTTCAGTTTTTAAAAGATTCATACAACCAAATCCTCGCTCACAATTTAACAGTATGCGATAGAATTACATAAATCAAATAGAAGAAATTGTTTACTTAACTTACATGAATTGCACCAATTCTTTGAAATTAATTCCCGAAATTGTGTTGCTCAATACCTTTTTGATCATGCCCATGCCATTAGTATTTCATTTAAATTAAGATTATTTCAAACACATCTGATTTCATTTTCTCCATTACCATCTTCGTTTCTGAAATCCCATGTGGTTGTCGCATTTTTGCACATTTACAGTCTAAGTTTTTTGCATTTTTAGAAGTCGAATAACAAAATGCGACAAATGGAACTGTGGCTTAAACCCTGCTTTGCAGTGATTCTTCCCGAAAAGTATCATCTTCCAATCAGGTGATATTCCGTTCTCTTCGCATTCACCGGATTTGACAGCCCCGGATTTTTTATGTGAGTATTTGAAGCAGAAAATGTCCTTCCTTACATTAGGCCACATGATATACAAGAAACAAAGAACAAGATTCGGCATGAAATTGAACGCATTGGTCTGGACTTATGTGTTAGTGGCACAAGTCTCCGGATATGACTGCAACAGTCCAAAAATGGATGTTTTCAGTATTACATTGTGTAAATAAACAAAACCCAAAAGTATGTATAATCTATTAGGTTGTCTAAATACATATTTTATTCACTCCATCACTCGATAGAATTTTTAATACACTTTAACAATAGTTCGTTGAAAATGCCCCACCTTGCATAATGTCACTGTTTTGGAGGCAATATCTTCATCTAGACTCGTGTCCCTGGTTGTGTGCGTGATAGCGTCCGTCATCTGTCACGGTCCTCCCCTCCCAGCTATTCTCTTCCACTATTTCTCGCCATGGTTCCCCTCTTTTTTTCAACGGCCATCTTTATTTGATCTTCCCATCTTGTTCCAGGTCTTCCAACGAGTTTCTTCCCTTTCATTTTCAGTTTCAGAGCCTTTTTTGATAATATCTCTTCACCCATCTTCATAACATGTCCAAAATATATCATTCTGTTTTCCTCCAATATCCTGCAATTTTGCAATTCCGAAAATATTTTTTGTATTTTCATTTTTAAATCTATCCTTTCAAGTTTTGAGTAACTATACTTATAGGAATTTAATCTCTGTCGTCTGAATTCTACTCCGATTCTTTCATTGTCATAGTGCAAGCTTCCGCTGTATATGTCAAGACTGGTTTAAAATATTAATTATAGATGATTTTCCTGCACTTTCCAAATTGCCTCCGTTCCATAGTAAACCTTTCACTTTTTGATAATGTTTACCGCTTTACTATATTCTTCTAGTAATTACGAATATGTAATCCAATTTTGTCCATCACATCAGGTTTCTGAGTACTTTAAACGAATTTATATTTTATACACATACATCGCTTCTTTGCTTTCCATTTATTATACCAAAAGTCTCTTCTCTTGACTTATTTTATTTACGATTGTTGACGTCTGGAAAGTTAAGATGATATGTGGTAATGTAAACAAGGTATTCAGTCCGTATTTTGTATTGAGGTTTCGATAGTAGTGTGAGCTGTTCTGTGTGAAATTATGAAGAAACAAAAGCGTAGTTGTAAAAACTCTCTGAAAATTTTTGTGTTATGGAAGTTGTGGGATAAAGCTACTAAGATTTCCCTATTGAGAAACAGAAATATGGATTACCATATTTCACAGTTACAGATTCTGGAGTTTCTGCATGCAGCGATGTAAATGGGCTGATGTTAAAATTGGGTATTACGGTTATACATAATGCTGAAGTGCCTCTTATCTATAGATGATTCTAAAATAATTAGTTTAAGGCCGTTTTATTACACAATGACAATAAACTTCTCTTTATACCTGCAGCACATTTTGTAGCAATGAAGGGAACTAGAGAAAACATGTCATATTCTTGAAGAGATTAAATATGAAAACTATTGTTGGCATATTTGCTGGAATCTTATAATGGCCTTATACTTGGAATGCAGAGTGAATTCACTAAATATTCTTGTTTCTGTGTCTTTGGTACAACCGTGATACTCAACAAATCTACATAGACAAGGAATCACCAAGAAAAGAATAATAATCTACTCCCGGGCAACATAACGTAAAATTTAAACCTCTGGCTTATCCAAAAGAATATATTTCTTCCACCTTTACACATTAAATTGGGACTTACAGAGAACTTCATGAAAGGTATGGACAAAACAAGTGAACGTTTCAAATATCTACGAAGAATGTTCTCTGGTTTCAGTGATGCAAAGTTAATGGGAGGAATATTCATTGGATCTCAGATTTAAAAAGTGATAGGTGAGCAGTTTTTGTGGAATTGTTAACTCTAATTGAACTTGCAGTATCGGAATAATTTAAAATTGTCGTAATTGGGTTCTTCGGGAACAAGAAGAAAGAAAATTGTGAAGAACTAGTTAAGAATCTCCTTCCAGAATCACAAAAATTTAGTATGTAAAATGTCTCTCAAAATTCAACTCCTTCACTCTAATTTAGATTTTTTTCCCCTGAAAACTTGAATTGAATTGAATTGATTGAAGGAGAGGATACTAAAACACATAAGAGACAAAGCGTTATAAAGCGATTGCTGCCTTGTATTACGTAAATGCAAGTAGCCATTTTCATGATATAATAATTATGAATACTTTTTCCTTAGTATTAACACCATTATAATGTTGAAACTTTCTGCATTAAATATTAACAATGTGAAACTGTTAACCTCCCGACCACGAGCGTTTGCTCATTCCTTAATTTGTATTTCTCTTATTTATATGTATATAATAGTTTCTTAATGTATCCTTTGAATGTAAATAAATAAATTGACCTTCTTGTTACAGAAAAAGTTTAGTTGTATGAAAATTCAGAAGTATAATATCTGAAAATCTGAGGGTGCTGTTTAAAAATGGTTTACATTTTCGGATTCAGCATGGTAAATATATGGATAATCACAATGTTTCATTTCTGTACAATTTTCAAATATGAAATTTGCTGACTAGTGTAATTATACAAGAAAAATCCATAATTAAACCAATAGGTATGTGGTTTTGTATAATCTGTTTTTATTTTCTCCATAGCACTTCTAGTTAATAAAATAATTAGGAAAGGCGGCTTAAAATTTATAGATGACAGAATGGCTTATAGCAGATATGAAATCATTTTATTATGGAGTATAATTGATTTGTTTTTTTATCACTCGGAGATACATTGATACAATTTACATCTCTTAGGTCATGTGAATCAATCAGTTATGGTATTGGGTATAGTGAAATCATAATGTCTAACGGAAACATAGTGAAATGTTAGCTTCCAGGGGGAAATCCTTCAGAAACAAAACTATACAAACTGTTATTTACAGTAAGTGACAGATACCTTCCAGAGGAAAGCCAAAAAGAAAACTAACTTTTAATCGATCTGATTAATGTTTGTTTGCCAGTTTACCACAAAACAAAGCACAATATCTTTCTACAAAGCACAATATCTTTCTATCAGGTTGAAGAGATCTTCTAAGAAAATTATATTTGAGATTGCTACTTTATGAGTACAGAATAATAAACAATTTTTTTCATGCTAGCTGTCCAATAGTTCATGCAATAACACCCATAGTATCTTTAAAGAACTGCATCAAGAATACAAAGCATTATATTGGAAGTTCTTCATTGAATCTTAATAGCGAAGTCTAGCAGTTTAGTTCTTCATCAATTAAATTTCCAAATTTTCCTTTCCAAGTATTAATGTTACGAATTTATATTATGTATGTGTTGAAAAGGTAGGGATGTCAAAATGCCTGCACTGCATGCTCTCAAGAACCCGCACAACATTTCCTTAAGAGCGATGATTGTACTTTATTTTGTTGAAAAGTAAACCTTGTTGGATTTGTATTGCTTGTAGTATGAGCACGTAATATTGGCGTTTTGACATCCCTGATATAGAGGCAGTTAATTACAAACTAAATATACCTGTCGACATCTGAAGATGACTCGTTTGTTGATGAACATGCAAGTAGACTCGACAGAGTTTTGCCGTTTTCTCTGCCTTTGGAATAGTTGCCGTACAGATGAATATTATATCAGATGTGATTGAGAAGTACGGAAGACTGAGTTAGAAGAAAAGTGTCTAAAACTTACTGATACATATTTTAACATTGGGCCTTCGTTATAAACAAAGCGACAGTGTTTTCAATGGGAAAGAGTAGGTACATTTTTTGATAAATGGTTACACTCTACGTTTACTCTTTAAAAGTTTAGCCTATATTATATTATATATTTTTAAAGAAATTGTGTAAGATGGAACACTAAAATTTGATAAAAGTGAGTATTTCTCCGCGAGAAAAAACATGTATTCAAAGGGTTTTTCTACAAGGAATTTTATGTGAATATGGTGGACACATTTAAGAATCACCGTCCTTCGTACGCTACCTTAACTTTTGGTTGCGCTATTTGAGAGCGGTAGAACGGAGATCAAAGATATAGCCTACACCGTGTTGAAAAATCTATTTGTGTAGCCACTTCAGAAATTATCGATGCCGTGCTTGACAGATTTTTTAAGGATCGTCGAAATGGGCTTAAACGTATATCAGATATTAAAAAAATAATTTATCTATGAACATATCTAACATCGTACATTAAAATTACTGTATGACAAAATTATCTGTTAAACGAATCCCTAATGTCTGAATGCTGATCACAAACGACTGAACGTGACAGTTTCCAAGTCACTTTCCACTGTTTTGAAGAGGATTCTTCCAACTTTTGGATAGTGTTGTTACTATGAAAAAAAAAAAAAAAACAATCCTTTATTACGATCCACAAACAAGAGAATAGTCAAATTAATGTAAAAATTTGGTTCTCAGTGACAAAAGAAATTTCGCGTTGAAAAATCATCAGGAAATGTCCTCGCATAAGTTTTATACGACAAAGCACACTGCACCAAACATGTCTCGGACAGGACGATTTTGTCTCAGACCGTTCGATGTGACGGTGATTACATTCTTATGAGACTGCAACATATTGCAGTCGATACAATTATATTTTTATTTATAATGATGAAAAAATTGATTTATTTTCTAGACAGTCAGTGTTATGACTGGAGGAGAATTGCCACGCACAATTAAATCATAAAGTATACGTGGTGTGTCTAAAAAGTTCGGTGAATGGTGTCATATCTGAACGGCAACTTGGCGCATGTGCTTGCGCATGCGCATGGTTCTTCAGAGTCTTGGGGAGAATCGATACACAGCATGCAATGCATGTGACTGGCAGTGTAAACAAACTGCGACCAGTTGAACGTAGTCAGTGTGAGAGGAAGTGTCACAGCGCAATGGAGCAACGTGTAAACATCAAGTTCTGCTACAAATTGGGGAAGACTGCAACGGAGACACATGGAATGTTGGTGCAGGTGTACGGGAGGGAAGCCGTGAGCAGAAAATGTGTTTACGAATGGTTTAAACGATTCCGTGAAGGGAAGGAAACAATTGAGGATGAGCCACGTTCAGGTCGGTCATCGACAAGCAGAACCCCAGAAATGTTCGAGAAAGTGCGACAAATGCTGGCACAAGATCGACGACTGACTCTAAGATCGGTTGCGGAGGAATTGGACATTAGCAAGGACACGGTGCACACCATCGTCCGCGATGATTTGGGTAAGCGGAAGATCTGCTCCCGATTTGTGCCGCACAAGCTCACAGACGAGCAGAAAGCAAAACGGATGGAAACTTCTGGTGATTTCATTTCCATGTGTGACCAGGATCCATTGCTTCTGAAAACCATCGTCACGGGAGATGAGACCTTGTGCTACCAGTTCGATCCGGAATCAAAACGGCAATCGATGTCATGGTGTTCACCGACTTCCCCGCGACCGAAAAAAAAAAAAAAAAAAAAAAAAAGCCGTCTGCAAAAATCCAAGGTGAAAACACTGTTGATCGCCTTCTTTGACAACAACGGCATCATCCACAAGGAATTTGTTCCTGCAGATCACACCATTAATGCTGCATTTTACCAGTCCGTTTTGAACCGATTGCTACAGCGTATCCGGCGGGTTCGGCCAGAGTTGCACAGGACTGGAAAATGGATGCTGCTCCATGACAATGCCCCTGCACACTGTGCTATCAGTGTGCGCCAATTCCTGGCTCAGAAGATAACTATTCTTCAACAACCTCCGTACTCCCCTGATCTGGTTCCTGCTGACTTCTTCCTGTTTCCCCGTTTGAAGGCGGCCATGAAAGGTGAACGTTTTGCGGACGTGAATGCCATCAAAGATCGTGTGTGTGACAGCGGTTCTGCGATCGATTCCACAGGAGGCCTTTGTTGATAGTTTCCAGAAGCTGTACGAATGTTGTCAAAAGTGTGTTGTAGCGGGTGGCGACTATTTTTTTTTTGAAGGGCAATAAAGAAAATTTGTTTGTATCTTTGTTTTGTTTGTTTTCTGATAGCATTCACTGAACTTTTCTAATTCCTGGCTCAGAAGATGGTAACTGTTCTTGAACACTTTCCGTACTCCCCTGATCTGGCTCCTGCGGACTTCTTCCTGTTTCCCCGCTTGAAGGCGGCCATGAAAGGTGAACGTTTTGCGGACGTGAATGCCATCAAAAAATCGTTTGACAGCCGTTCTGCGATCCATTCCACAGGAGGCCTTTGCTGATAGTTTCCAGAAGCTGAACGAACGTTGTCAAAAGTGTGTTTTAGCGGGTGGCGACTATTTTGAAGGGCAATAAAGAAAATTTGTTTGTATCTTTGTTTCGTTTGTTTTCTGATAGCATTCACCGAACTTTTTAGTCAGGAATTGGCGCACACGGATCGCACAGTGTGCAGGGGCATTGTCATGGAGCAGCATCCATTTTCCAGTCCTGTGCAACTCTGACCGAACTCGCCGGATACGCTGTAGCAATCGGTTCAAAACGGACTGGTAAAATGCAGCATTAATGGTTTGATCTGCAGGAACAAATTCCTTGTGGATGATGCCGTTGTTGTCGAAGAAGGCGATCAACAGTGTTTTCACCTTGGATTTTTGCAGATGGCTTTTTTTTTTTTTTTTGGTCGCGGGGAAGTCGGTGAACACCGTGACATCGATTGCCGTTTTGATTCCGGATCGAACTGGTAGCACCAGGTCTCATCTCCCGTGACGATGGTTTTCAGAAGCAATGGATCCTGGTCACACATGGGAATGAAATCACCAGAAGTTTCCATCTGTTTTGCTTTCTGCTCGTCTGTGAGCTTGTGGGGCACAAATCGGGAGTAGATCTTCCGCTTACCCAAATCATCGCGGACGATGGTGTGCACCGTGTCCTTGCTCATGTCCAATTCCTCCACAATCAATCTTAGATTCAGTCGTCGATCTTATGCCAGCATTTGTCGCACTTTCTCGAACATTTCTGGGGTTCTGCTTGTCGATGGCCGACCTGAACGTGGCTCATCTTCAATTGTTTCCTTCCCTTCACGGAAGCGTTTAAACCATTCGTAAACACATTTTCTGCTCACGGCTTCCCTCCCGTACACCTGCACCAACATTCCATGTGTCTCCGTTGCAGTCTTCCCCAATTTGTAGCAGAACTTGATGTTTACATGTAGCTCCATTGCGCTGTGACACTTCCTCTCACACTGACTACGTTCAACTGGTCGCAGTTTATTTACACTGCCAGTCACATGCATTGCATGCTGTATATCTATTCTCCCCAAGTCTCTGAAGAACCATGCGCATGCGCAAGCACATACGCCAAGTTGCCGTTCAGATATGACACCATTCACCGAACTTTTTAGACACACCACGTATATACATTCATGTAGGTAATATTAAATGACAAAATACACACAATGATGGAAAATCATTAAAAATATGAACTATCAAAACTGAAGCTTACATTATTTTCGAATGAAACAATGTACTGCTAAGTATTTTCAAATTTGTAACAGTCAAGTCCGTGCGTTTGCCTTCCAAAATATTTTATTCATAGAAAGTAATCTTTCTAAGACACAAGAAGTGATAGCTGCAAGTTTAAGGATAAAATTTGTGATAAATGATGCCAAATTCTACCCCATACTACATTCCTTAAACAGCATTCGAAAATTCCTCCCGCTATCACTCAAGAAAATGCTAATGGAAACACTAGTAATGCCCCACTTCCACTATTGTGATTTTCTACTGACTGACCTCAATGTCAACCAGTCGCAAAAATTACGTGTTCATAATTCTTGTGTTCGCTTCGTCTGCGATGTCCGTCGCGCCGACCACATTACCCCATCCTTCCAAACTGTAAACTGGCTACGGCTTAACGAACGTAGAAATTTTCATTCTCTTGTTCTCCTTTTCCAAGTCCTTCACACCTCTACATCTACCTACCTTGCCTCCCGTTTCAGTTACCTGTCATCATATCATAATCTCTTCACACGCACGCAAAATAACCGCATACTAGTCATACCAACACATAAGACATAATCGTATTCCTCATCATACACAATCTCGCTGTCGCGCTTGAGGAATACCCTACCCAGTGACAACAGAGACTGTCGGAATTTAGTAGCGCTCAAAAGGAAACTTATTAAGCATTTTCTTATTACGTAGAGTATTTTTTTTATTTAATTGATAAAAAAGAACATGTTTGTCCCTTCTTAACTTTTACAATAAACTGTCTACCTTTTATTAATCAGTGAATCTTTTAGTACATTTTAATTTTTATTGTATTTGTAAATTTAATATTAATTGTAACTATAATTGTAATTGTATTCTTAATATTGTAGTTGTAATCCCGGGAAGAGGGGAAGAGAAGGTCTGATGGCCTTATCTGTACCAGGTTAAATAAATAATAAAATAGTAAATTAAATTCTATGCGTTAACATTTTCACTAAAATTTAACATTGTTACTGAATATATAAATTCATAATAGGGATTTCCATTGATGACTTTGTTTAATTTGTCTTTTGCTCACGTACCCACATCCCCACATGCAGACCGTAAAGACTTTTGACAGTCTTCTGTAATTCCAAGAAATCAACTAGTGATAGGCCCCGATTCTTCAACTTAATTATTGCGATAGGAAATTTTAGAAAATTTGTCTTAATGTAAATTAAGTCATCCTAGATATTCTTATGCTTAAATGCCGCTTAAAGCATATTTAATGCAAACTGAATCATCGAAGGTAAAGCTGTCAATAACCTTAATCCGGAAAATGTAAATTGTATAGGACAAGAGTTGGGGGTTTGGGATTCCAGTGTGACAATACAATGATGGTCTCGAAGTTCTCAGGTAGAAACCCTGGAAGTCTTCAGGACCTTCACTTATATGTTTATTAGATACGCTCCAATATTACAATAAGCTCAGAAAATACCAAACTCCAAAACAGGCAATATTTCTAAAATGCAGTATTATGCGTCTTAACATAAAATATGCAGTATATAAATGGACGTAATATGCAAGATAAACTTCTAATAATATACTTTATTAAACCTAATTCGTAAAAACATGCCTTATGCATGAATTTATGCCAAAAAATCCAAAACATGCAAATATGCACGGAAAAAGTATACTTATTTCAACTCACTAAACCATGAAGCGGATATTTATAACTGTGAAATTTAGGAAGCTTAATTCCACTGCAAGAATGATGTATGTCACTTGTCGAAAATGAACCAAGACTGTCAATGCACAGCTTAAGACATATAGAATGTACATAGAGAGTTATATGGCATTAACACTGATAGTCATTGTCCAGTAATGATCGGAAAATCATAGTTAAGCTTTGAGCACTAAGCATTTCAAACTTTCAATTGCTTCTCCTGAAAAATGTATTCCAAATGACATCCATCATTCTTGCAGTGCACTCTTCTATAAAAACAAGAATTTGCATAAAAATACTGTTTTAGTTAGGCCTCTGACATTATGCAATTATACTTATGTGTTCTAATTGTCAGAGTGGAAGTTTATCGATTCCCTAACCTCACTAATTTTATACACAAAAGATTTGCCATACCTATGTTACACAGATTTTCTCTCTCTCTGTTTTTAGTTATTCTCTGGCCAACAACTGCTGCCCCCTTGGAACAAGAAAAGCAACTGCTTGCACAACAGGTAAGAATGCGTTCGCAATTAGCACATTAGTCGCATGGAGGCGCTCCACTGCGTCACGCAGCGTGCAGCCATAAAGACGTATCAGAGCCACAATACTCAGCTATCCTAGCACGTTATGTTAGCCAGACGTCCTCATTTCTCGGGGACAGTCCCCCAATTCATATTTCTACCTCTGGAATGTCCCCGGTTTTTAATAAAATTCCCAAATTGTACCTGTTTCCAAGAACGATATAATTTTATTGTTACTTATTAAGTCGTTTATATGAGAGACGGTGATAGTTACATAATAGGTAATATCATTAAGACAGTGTAATAGAGAATTGGTGTCAGCAGGTAATAGACAAAAGTGTTAATAATTGATACATTTAGCAATTAGATGATCAAAAGTCGTACTCGTTCTTCCACACTCTTAACGCATACTGACATAACTGCATTTCCTTTCGATTTAAACATAAAACTTTAAATTCAGAAACGGAATTTGTAGCGGCAGTAGCGTCTTGGGTAGGTAGCCATTAGTAGGTATCGCGCACGCTAAACATGAGTTTTGTATAGTGTAAGCTTTATGTATATAATGTGAAAATTGTAAAATGAAATATATATATATATATATATATATATATATATATGATTCTGAACATCAGCAATGGAAAAAGTCTGATTTACATCTCTTATGTCTGTGAGTTTAATATCGAAATTGGATACGGAGTATCGTGGACAACAACGATAATAGCTAATTGTAAACTAATATTGAAATGATGAAAGGAAAATTCATTTTCGCCAAAAATAATAAAGCGAAATGCTCCTTTTTATTCGTACGATCGCCAGTCTTGAACCCACATCTCTCTTTGATTGCCTAGGCCAGCGGTGACCAAACTGGAAATTAGATCGTGTAATCAAAGGCATTCATACTAGTAAGGGGAGTTTCCTGTACATTGCTCTCTGTCTCGCTCACGTACTGAAGGTAAGCAGTGTCGGTAACATGTCCCTCTACAAACCCTCTGTCTCTAGCAGGAACAGAATGTTTCGTACAGAGGAATTTATTCGCTCTTCTGTCGGAGAAAATTTAATAGCCTATGTTGCTTTGCTCGGCGGTTCAATTAGTAGTAGTACAGTATATAGTAGCGACATTACAGGGCATTACGCTGAATACACAGCCATAACAACTATTATTATTATTATGATTATTATTATTATTATTATTATTATTATTATTATTATTATTTATCAGCAAGTGTTACCATAATTCTTATAGGCTATACGTGCCTGAATATATAGGCCTACATCTTCCCTTGAAGGATAAAATAATTACTAGACTACGCTAGATCTCCATTTTAATTTTATTAAATCTTTGGATGACTATTATCAGTTATTTACTAGTTATTGATTTAATGATAATAATAATAATAATAATAATAATAATAATGATAATAATAATAATAGTAATAATAGTAGTGATAGCATAATCGGTAGCAGCAGCAGTAGTAGTATAGAGAAACTGATTGAATATCACTTGCTAGCGTAGTAATGAAACGAGCTATTAAACTCAAAGAACTGAAATCAGCCATAAATCATCGTCATGAAGAGAAAGATGACATAAATAAAATGTAAGGAAGCCAGCTATCTAGTGGCGAACAAAATAGTTCGTTCTCTTAAGCTTTCCAACGGAGGAGAGTTTTTTAAAAGCGTAGACAGATGATCAAGGTTGCTGAAACAATTTGTCCAATGAAAGTTGTTAATTAATTTTGAAAAACTGCGCTTTCTCGACTAAATATCCAGAAGAGAATTCAGGAGATTTCTGATTGTGTTCATGAGGAATATTATTAAAAAAAAAAGCAAGAAAATTTATATATATATATATATATATATATATATATTTATTTATTGGCTCTTGGTGACATTATTGATACAGCAAAATTTGCTATTTTTATTCACGGGTTGATGAAGAACTCATTGTTAGTTCACGAACAACCACTGGTTATAGTTTTCACAAGTACCTCTCCCCCGTCTCCTTACTTCTTAGATGTCTCTCGCGTGTAATCACTGCCGTACGAGTTTTGGTCACCGCTGGGCTAGACACTAACACTGCATCTGTCAGACGTATTATGTAATTTGGTCCCTGAAATCAGTTTGAGACATTCTGGTTTTTCCAGATCGATTGCAAGATATTATATAAACTACTTAACAAGTAGTATGGTTTACTATATAGCAACATTGTTGCAAGTTGCAGATATGACACAGGCATGACCTGTTCCAGTCTCATGCATATTTTATATATAATTGACACTAATAGCCTGTGTTATTTTATCAATGTATCTCCAGTGTCGTTTTGATTAACTGTAAGATGACAGGAGTGCGTCAGCAGCCATGCGATTACTTCAGGAAAGAATTCATTCAGGAGACAAAGCCTCATGGAAATCTGAGCAGACTCGGTGGAGTACTGACCTTGAAAATGGCATTTCTCTCTTAAGATATTCAACACGAATTTACTGAGGAAATTCGTAAACAAAATAATTCATTCCTTCACAGTTTCCTGTCCAAGGGTGGATGTTTCACTGCAAACCCAGCATTCTCCAATTGTTCCTATTTTTACCATTTCTCTTAATCTCCGCATACGATTCATATATCATAATGTTGTGCATCATTTTATATCTTCTTTTACCCCGAACTTTTTTTTCCCGTTCACCATCCCTTCCAGTGCATCCTTCAGTATTATTCTTCATTCATCCACTCTTTCTAGTACAGCTTCATTTCTTATTGTCTTTCTATCCATTTAACACGCTCTGTTCTTTTACATATCTACATTTCTAATGCTTATAGTCGTTACTCTACATTTCGTCGTAATGTGCATGTTTATGTCCCATATAATACCACAATATAGCCTTAAAAGATATTTTTGCATAATACCACAGTCTAGTATATACAGCATAGACAAATAACAGATAGATGTGCAGCTCAATGCTAAAACAATGCCAACATAGGCTGCCAGGACGACCGTAGAGCCATCTGTAGTCTTTTGTAAACAAAACGGTAACAGCATTTTTACCACCCACCTCTACTGCTATGTCGGTAACTACGGTCACTACTATACCAAGCCATTCTATTTAATAGTACAGAATGAATTATTTCTTTTAAAACATTTCACTCTTGGTGGAAATGTTTGAATGCAAATTTTATTTTTTTTTTATTGTATAATATACAATATTGCATATATATCTTGTAAAAGGCGGTCTATTTGAAAAAAAAATCACTACAATGTACAGAACTATTTATATTGCATTTTGATTATAATTTTATCCTCCTTTCCCAGCCCACCTGCCTGTAACAACAATCAATAGTTCTCAGCTTGGTATTTCAGTTTGGGAAGGAATGGAAAGGGAACTTTTAGGGATTTAAATTTCCTTCTCCATTTTTTAAGCTAGCGACTTAATTTCTGTATTCAGGAACCTCTTGTTATTAGTATTAATGTCCGTAAGTTCCAGCAGTACCAGGTGAAAACTTTAGAGTTTATTATTATTTTATTTTCACCTATTTTAAAACATATCTATTCCCACAAAATATGTTACTGGTCTGACAAAAAATGGACATGCATATGTCTATGATGCATATAATTTAACAGCAGATCCATAATTTGAATTTCGAATGCAGAGAGTTAAAAATCTTTAATTCAATTTTTGTGTCTGACTAAATATTTCACATATTAATTTTGAAAATATTTACTTTACCCAAAAAAAGTCTCAGCAGTTTTGTTAACCATACTTGTCAGAATATGCTGTAAAAATGTCAACTTTTTAGCATGAAATCTGTTGAAGCTTATATTATTTGAATCAGGAAATGGAGTAAAAGTAAAATGCGAGAATGACTACCATCACAAAAATCTGTTTGTAATTGTGAAACTAAACTAAACCATGAATTTTGAGAAAGATGATGGTTATAAACTTGCCCCACATAAAAATGAAAAGTCACGGATAATTTTAATTCTGCAAATTGCATTTTTCTAGAAACCTAACCAAAATTTCACTCATCTCCCTCCACACATCCATACTACCCTCATATTTCACACAGCCGCCTCCTCCTCTACAGCACAATATGGATCGAGCAGAGCAAGCATAGTTACAAATGAACACAATAGACACAATAGTGTTCCAGAAATATTTATTTGTAAAGTAACATAAAAGAATGTGGAAGAAGCACAAAGAACACAAAATATATTGTACAGGTATTATTACTAAATTATCAAAATAATAAGGAACAACTCTCAGTGATCATTATTACTATTATTATGCATTCGTCTGGCTTTTAAAAGCCACTTTATTCATGCACTAACAGGGCACACTCTGTGAGTCTCCGTAGTGATTCTTTTATATTTACATACTTCTATTAATATCAGAAATACGCAGTACATTGCCATTTGTAAGTAAAAATTGTTTAAATTCGTATACTATGCAAGTGTTCAAGATTATAAACCATTTTAACACATTTTTCTCAGCAAAGTACAATGTTTATTGTGAGGAAATGAGATATTTATGTTGAAGAATGTTTATTTATGTGCTACTTCTGTAATTTCACTAGAAAACAAACTGATACAATGACATGCTATATGAAAACAGTAATATATATCTGGTGTTGGTGGGACTGCAATGTGTTCTTTGGCAAAGGAGGAGGGACACAGACCTGTGGACTTTCTTTGATAGGTTTTTGAGGGTTGTAGAATTTGAGGTCTTTTTGAGGAGACAATTGGGTAAGTTCATTTTCTGGTAAAAGTCGTATAGTTGATAGAATGGATGAAGGATAAGAAAGTTGTGCGGATGAAGGGTAATTCGATTGTGAGTCTGAATGTGCGCTTGTGATTGATCCATCCAAAGATGGAACTGCCGACCAGTTGAGACCTTTTCTCTCTTTTGTTTTAAAATCAGTCTCTGAAAAGTGACGACTGCATACTACTCTGTTGAACAGTGTCGTAGCAGTATGTTCGGTATAGGTTACACCTATACTTTCTGCCCAATGTACAGCCCTGTAAAATGTAGAAGTATTAATTAGAATTACCAGTAAATAGAATAGGCCTACTCTAGTATCATACAACCTTGGGTCTATTGTATATTCTGGGGCATTTAAGAACTACGAATTTTATGATACTGTTCGAAACTCTAAGCTCGTATATCATACAGATCGAGTCTCTTTCTAGTTCTATGATTATGTAACTAGCAAAATATGCAATTAGGTAGTTACTTTGTAGAATTTCTAGGCATTTTTGACAATGCCGGCTTTGTTTTCAACAACAATTTGTGAAACGGGAGTAGTCCAAGTTTGTACATGCAAATGCAAAAACTGTTGCGCATTCTCAGATCCTTTCATTTCAAGTAGAGTTGTCTAGTGACAGTACTAAATAAGAACCTTTTCTTTTGATCCATTTTTATATTTAATATGGTATTTTTCCTGAAAAGCTACACCAAAAGAGACACAGTTTCCTCTTGTTTCACTGGATTCTGTGTGATTTATATAGTCATAAACATGTGATTTTAGTTTCCACGCACAAATAATTTCAAAATAAAAATCCTATGACATCTCTTTATACTTATGTATTGTTGTAGCTCCTCCCGTATTTGTTACAATGTTACTAATTTATTACCAACATAACATGTGAGAGGCCAATCTTAATTAGGTTACTAGGGAAATTGTCTATTTCTCTAGTATTGCGTTCTTAAACTCTCTAGTGTTATACTTGTAAGAAGTGGAGAGACGGTCTATAACAATGCATCAGAATATACCGTACAGGTAAGCATTAAACGACTTTTATGCTGAAAGTATTTGTGGCTGCAAAATAAAACCACGTGTTTTACATTATACTGTATAAATCTCACAGAAACCTGTGAAGCAATAGAAGATTGCACTTTATTTGGTGTAGCTGATCTGGGCAACTACTACTGATATTTTTATTATTACAAAACATGTTTGGCTACTGCAATATTGCACAGCTAATCACGTGCTTAAATGTTAGGTTAGGTTTTAGCATATAAAAATGGACTCGCCTACAAAAACATTGCTGTATTACTCTCTGTAGGTACAAATACAAGAGTAACTTAAAGGAATATAGATTAAGTAATCAATATTACTAACCTCAACATTTTTCGGGAAGTGGAAAAATGGTAAGTCCGAATCTCTTCTATTTGACCCCAGACAACCAGGCACAGAGCAAGTTTTTACCCAGGTTTTCTGGGACATGCTGGAATGACAGACAATATTAGTGATTTTTCTTACATCCCTAATAAGTAATTAAATAATAAATGCATATTATGTTAATCAATCAATTAAGTTAATTAAACATATTATGTGTTTCATTCTTGCATTGTTTGCTTGAAACGTATCAATCATGTCACCTCACAATAACTTCAATCACAATGTGTTAAAATTACATCACAATAATTATTCACTTATAGTTATAATTTCAGCAAATAAATCTTCATTTGTAAAATAATAAGTACTAAATATCACCTCCTTCTCAGAATAGCATAGGTGAAACACATGTAACACACGTTAACAAAAGACACGAATACATAAATAAACAACACAATAAGTGCTCATTATGTTTCATTTATAATCTCAGATCTCCAATGCAAAATAAGCACGTAAATATCATCTTACCTCAATAGAAGAAAACACGTGTAGCACAAAACTTCTGAGTAATATTGCCCAAAACACGTTGAAATACGAATGAAAACACATACCGGTACGCAAAACATCGACGCAGAATTCGATTTGTTGATTTGTTTGCCATCTATTGAGGAATTATTGAAGGAACGAGGACTTATTGCTTACCAATGTCGTAGATGTCTCTCAGTTCACGTTGTAAATAACTCAAATCAAGTTGCACCCCCCTGATATACAGTCACGAAACTTGAGTTGTGAGGGTGCTAGGAACAATAGACTGTGCCGGTACTATTTCGCATTGTCTGTAATGAGGCGATAGTAGCGATCCTAGTGGTTAGCAACTATCTATAGATGCATATTTACTACGTATTGAGCTTCGTGACTGTATGTACTAGACTGTGATAATACTGAGACATAAGTTAAATGAGTTTCCTGTTAAGTTCTCAGACTCCTGTGTTCTGCAGAAATTAATTATTCTGGATTATATTTACTTTTTGTTGCAAATATTTAAAGTATAAATATCATCGAGGAAAAGGCCAATTAATCACCGCCTTTATTGATCAAGCTTTATTGTTATGGGATTACTATGCTTTGTCAAGTCGTTTAATGAAATTACTCCTAAGCGAATCAAAACAAACTCCAATAGGCCTATAATTTATAAATCTGTGTCGCTTTTAAACTGAGATTTTCACACCAAGGAAAAAAGTAATATGGAATGGTTACAGTAGACATAAATATATTTTCTGTAAATTTGTGTAACACTAATTATATCCGTATATTTTTGTACTATTTTTCAATTAACTTAAATATATTTTGAGTGCCATTTAGGAAACGTAATTTCATTCTTTCATTTTTAATGCATATTAAATAATTTTTTTATGTCTGTCTTTTGAATAATAATTGAGGAAAGTACAGTAACTTATCAATAGTACTACCACTCGCTAGCTAAAGAAATTATACATCTTGATTACACAACTTTTAACACTATCACTTCGGAGTATGTATGTATGTATGTATGTATGTATGTATGTATGTATGTATGTATTGTGGGTGGATGTCGTTATTGGGTTCCCACGTTGGGCGCCATTTGTGGGTGGTGTCGTTGTTGAGTTCCCACGTTGGACGCCATTTGAGGGTGGGTGCGTCTCGGTGTTGCGTGAGATTCACTCAGGGTAGCCGAGGTACGGTTGTGGTGTAGGTTGATGTCGGGAATAATCCCAAGCCGGCTACTTATATAAAAGGCAGTGTAAATTCCAAAACTATAAGTTTATTGTCGTATTCACTTGGTAAACCCTAGAGTATGTATTTCCGGCTGACTTATAATTCAATCGTTGGTCGCAATTCTGTATCGACTCAGTTGCAGCTCTGAATAAGCTCTATCCGATACTATAAATTCAATACTCTGTCCCGTACACTACGATCGAAGCTCCTAAACGTTGGCGAGTAGTCTCGCCAATGACAAAGTTCAATCTATCGAGTCTTCGCCTGAAGAAAGACTATTAAGTTGGGCCGCCGACCCGATGAGATGTTGTGATTGTGTCGACACGAAGCGAAATAGTAGTCCTGTCGACACCAAACGAAGTAGTTATTGTGCCCTGTATGTAGGGCCGCCGACACGATGTGAAGTTGTTTTTATGATCTCCGCTCCCCGTCACCCTTATTTATAAAAACCTATCCTACGATAAAACTAACTATCCTATTGGCTAACAACTACGTCACTTAACCGGCCTAAAATCTATTCCCTATTGGTCCAAAATGACCTCATAAGCTGGACCAAGATCTCTTCTTATTGGGCGCGAAATATGTCATCTCTAAATTTAGACTTTGGATTTCCCATAACATCAAATTAGTTTGTATATCTCACAAGAATACCCGTTCTTTGGAAAACCCAAGCTTGGCAGTATCTTTCCCACGGGTCTAGTCCGACTTCGGCTTTTATGCTTCATCGAGTCTCTATACGAAACCCCGCTCAAGGTGGCCCTAAATCTGTCCGATGCTGACAGGTGACGAGAAGATGCGAAACATTTGTGTGGGAAGCTAATTCTAACGAAGTCGCCAGAACATCCCCGCGAATACATGTAATGGAAATATGGAGATATCACTTCGCTAATAAATCGGTCTCTCCCTCTCCTAATTACTGCTTCAAATGCCCATCTACATAACCATTGGAAATTCCCGAAAGAGTTTCCAATGTTATGAGATGTCCCCGCTTTCTGCCTATAACTAGCCTCATAGTTCCCCTACGCTATCAGCCGGTAACACATTATTTACAATACAATCTGATTATAATATCACTACAAGCAATTACAATAAATAATACATATATCTTCACAAGCCTTTCTATGTACACAACTCTCACACAATAAGCACAACAATGTACAATTTATATTCACATTTACATATGTACAGTCCCATTCATTCACATATTTACATTTGTTTATTCATTGATCAGTTACACACTCTGCGTGCTTGGTTGTACCAGCCGCCCTGTACATGTTCACCTACCTGTACGCGTGAGACTAACTATCCTTACTCTTTCTCATTCCTGCCTCCTTGCCTCTCCTGTTCGAAAGGCCGCAAGAGTTGCTTGTGGTACTTTCCAAAAGGTTTACTTTTTCCCCATTCTACCAATTCGAAAGTATGGTCTCCGTATTTACTTTTGATTTCGTAGGGCCCCTTGTACAGTAGCTCCATGCGTGAGTAACGTCCTCTAAGGGCGGAAGATAACTTCACGTCCCTTAGCAATACCAAATCGCCGGGTGAGGGCTCCCATTTGTGGCGATATCTTTTAACTTTACCGAGTCTATACTCAGCCTTTTTCCTGATTCGGTCGAAAGCTAGTTTACACAGTAGTTCCGCACTAGGAGGCTCACCCTCCTGTATTGCCTGCGGCAAACTCTTTATCATAGGATCGGGATCGATCCCTAACATAAGTTTGATCGGAGCTATTCCGGTCGTTGGATTGATAGAGTGGTTCATGACTCTCTCAATCACCTCACATTGCCTAAACCAGTCCTTATGGTTTCGGTGACACAGAATACGGAGGTACAATGATATATCCCTAAGCGCTCTTTCGCAGGGATTACCGCTGGGAAAGTATGCGGAGCAATTGTATAGCTTCACGCCCGCATCTTCCAGCCTTTTGCAAAACACTTTCGATTTATGTACCGACACATTGTCACTGAGCACCGATGTTACCAGACCGTAAGTCGGTATGCAATCTCTAACCAGCTTGTCAGCACACAACTTACTAGAGATATTTCTTAAAGGGTAAATCTTTACAAATTTTGTGAAGACATCGTACGTAACAAATATGTACCTGTGTCCGAAGGACGATGTGGGCATTGGACCGTGTTCGTCCACTGCTACAAGTTCATTCTTTTTACCCCTGATAATGACCTGTGGTACATTGTCATACCTTACATTTAGAGGTTTCGCCCTCTGGCAGACCTCGCAACGAGATATTACCCTTCTAACCTTCTTTGACAGTTGCTTAATATAAAATGATTCTGACATAGTTAAAATAATCCTATCACTCCCAGAGTGACACATAGATAGGTGAAAGTTATTTATAAGTTCATTCTCCATACTCGCAGGTATGTATATCTTCCACTTCTGGATATCCCTACCATGCAATTTATACAAGATACCAGAGCGCAATCCATACACTTCGTCTTTCACCTGTGAGATTTCTCTAGCTTTGTCCATTAAGGCCCTTATCGTGGAATCCTCCTGCTGCAAATCTGCAATTCTCCGAAATTTTCCCGTCAGAGCTCCATTCCTCGTGGAATCAATTTTCATCACGGCAACTTCGTACGCGGGGGCGGTGATAGTTTCCGGTAGCCCCGATTTGGAATTCAAACGAGAGAGACAATCACCAAAGATATTGTCTGCCCTCGGAATATGTCTAATCGTCACATCATGAGCCAAAATTTCGTGCACATATCTAGATATTCTAGAGTTCGTCAATTTGCATCTACTCAGAAACGCTAGGCTTACATGGTCAGTAAATATGATGATCTGCCTATTAAAGATATACTGACGGAAATTCTGTAGTGCGAAGTACACAGCAGAAATCTCAAGTTCCGTGATTGATGCGTTGCTTTCGGTACGCGACAGTCCCCTAGAAGCTGTGGCAATCACATGTCGCTTATTATCTACATCGGTCTGACATAGAATTGCTCCATATCCATATGAAGACGCATCAGTATAAATCTGAAAGGGTAGGCTGTCGTTAGGCCTTTCCAACAGAATTGAGTCGGCGAAAAGCAGTTTCGTTCGATCGAATGCTTCCTGCTCTGCCGACCTCCACCTGAAGGGTGTATCCTTCTTCAATAATGCTCTGAGTGGGGCTACATGCTTAGCATAATTGACGAGAAACCGATTCTGGTATTGTAGGATACCTAGATATCTACGAACCTGTTTCCGGTTCCGCGGCGGCGGGATCCTCGAAATGCTCTGAATTCTCTCTTGGTCCGGTCTAATTCCGTCAGACGAAATTACGTAACCCAGGAAAACTGTCTCAACTTTAAAAAATGCTGTTTTCCCCAGCTTGACTGTCATACCAGCCTCTCTCAACTTAGTGAGTACAAAATCAATATCTCTAATATGCCTATCAACATTATTGCCATATATAAGAAAATCGTCAATGTACTGTGCCAGAAAACCTTTCGTCGAATCACCAAAAATTATGTCAAGTGCTCTTAGTAGCGCAGATCCAGAACTCGCGATGCCGAATGGGCATCGGGTATACTGATAGACTTTCCCGTTATGTAGGAAGGCTGTGAATTTTCTCGAGTCCTCGTCCAGCGGAATCTGCCAATACGAACTGGTCAAGTCTAAACTAGTGAATATAGAACAGTCACTGATACGGCCTAACAAAGTGTCCACTGACTCCGTCCTGAAATTATCTTTAACTGAAAACGAGTTAACGTGTCGGGCATCGATCGTTACTCTTAAGCTTCCATTGGGCTTTCGAACTCATCACAATGCATTTACATAAGGCGAGTCTGATACTTCTATAACGCCATCTTTTAACATATCATTTATGACTTCGTCTGCCTGATCCCGTAAAGATAGGGGGATGGGTCTACATTTATGCCGAAATTCCTCCATTCCTACCACCTTAATTTTGTGTGTATACACTCTACACAGACCCGGCGCGTCTGAAAAGACATTTAAATGGCTACCTACAACATCCATTAAGCGTTTTCTTTCACTCTCACTCAGGCCGTGTGCCTGGTTAACTTTATCTCTCACTATTTCGAGAGTATCTGTCTTCCTATTGTCAGACGCGACTACCTGCCTAAGATCGCCAAGCGAAATCTCATTACAATATCTGGCCCTACCGCTAATGAGATTACGTCCTATTTGTCTCGCCTGGACTAATTCGCCGATACATAACTCGCATTCTCCGTAGCCTACTTGACACACTCCCCTAGTTACCTCGTTACCTTCCCACGGATTAACCTCTATAATTACATTCTTACTAATTTTTAGATGCTCTACGAAAAATAACTCTTCCTGTAATCCTATCTCTTCCGCGGTTCTGTCGTCTACCTCAGCTCGAGCGTTATTGCTACTGAATGGGACATGGCCTACACTGCCGTTACCTGCCGTAACCCCTAGTCTGTTTTCCCTGAAATCTAATAGCGCGTGCCATTCATAAACGCTTTCTACTCCAATAATGATGTCGGTAGTCAACTTTTGTATCACAAGAAAAATAGCATTTAATTTCACGTCTCCGCACTCTAACTCGAACCATACTTGATATTTTACCTTTTCCTTCTTCTTACTTAGGGCGCCCGCACAGTACAGTGAACATATGGGTAACGTTTGCAGTTTTATTCCTGAATCCCTAACCTTTTGAAAAAATTCCAAGCTGCATACATTATTTGTGGAGCCCGAGTCCAACAACACACAACACTTTATCCCAAATATTTTAGCATCTATATAAGGCAATACATAAGTCCCATTATTTTCTAACTCTGGGTTAGTAATCTCGCTCTGCCTCTTCACGCTTACCGCGTTGGTGGGTTCTTTTGACAGTGGCTTACTGCACTTAGCTACAGAAATCTCCGAACCCTTGAGACTTCTGTCTAGCAGTTTCCCGAGTGCGATGCAGTCGGTTCCACTGCTACCTCGTCTCTATTTCTACAATTTATAGGCTCCCGGCCCATATTCATTCTGACCTGACTTTGCTGACGTCCGTTCATGTCTCTATTCCTGCTTTGTCCCACGTTACACTGTGTAGGTGGCCTATTGCACCCTTGTGAGGCCATTTCTTGTAGGACGTCTCGATTATCTCTCTCCTGCTCCTGTCTCCTCCAATCACCTCGATTTTGCGGTCCCCTGCTAAAATTAGGCTGCCAGAATCCCTGTCTGTAATTCCTGTTCCGAAGCCAGTGTGGTTGGGTTCTAAGCCTATTATTTCCATTTTCTTGTCTTCCCGTGTACCATCGTATGTGGTTAACCCTACGCACGGGACCAACATCTCCTCGATCGTTCCTCATCCTGTTATGACTACTCTGGTTATTCCTACTATTATTGTAAGGACCCCCAAAGGGCGGGTCAATCCTTCTCTCCCTGTTGGGACTTTTCCCTCCCTTATGGCCATTATGGTACCGACTATGTGCATTGTTGGGGCTCCTGTCACCACCCCAGTTACTCTGATTTTGGGCTCCTGTCCTTGGGGATGAAAAGGCCGTACTTGCCCCCTTCCCCGCTTTCTGGTCGGTGGGGCTTGAACCCTTTCCTTTGCCATGTTCATAATCTGCCTGTCCACTACATTCATAGTGCGTGGCGTCCGAACCATCCAGCGCAGTCAATAAATCTATTGTTTCCCCGAAGTCTCGGGGCCCTGCTACGATCAGATTATATCTTATGTTCTCGGGATACTGCGAAATCACAGTTTGGATCAGCTCTGAATCCGGTATTGGCGGATTGAGGCTTTTCCCTTTCTTAACCAGTTCAAGAAAATAATCTATCATAGAGACGCCTCTTCCCGCGTCAAACCTGCTCTGATTAATTTCCTTCCTAATTCTTTGTTGTTGTCTTTGTCCCCAGTATCTCTCCGAAAATTTTTCTCTGAATTCCTCATAAGTGACATTATCCCCTAGGGCCACTAGCGCCCAGTTGAGTGGTCGGCTCTTTAGGCTCTTTCGTACGACAGTCATTTTTAAGTCATCCGGCACCCCTCTTACTCTAAAGTACGTTTCTAGCTCACTTATGTAGTTATGTGGGTTTGAAAATTCAACCTCATCAAAAATAGGGTAACCAATCTCATTCATAATGTGAGTGGGGTACTGAGGACGGCCTAAATATGCCTTGTCGTTTACATTCATCAACTCACTACGCACATCATCCCGTGAGGTCTGACATTCCTCACCAACACTATTGTTAACATGTCTTACATTTATGTTACTACCTGATGCCGGGCTCTCACTTGTGCCCTCTTGTCTAGAAACTGCACGGTCCGAGCGGCTATGTCCGCTTAAATTTGCGGGACTACCCCCATTTAGTACGTCGTTTATTGAGTTTAATTTACTTCTTAATTCTTCCAAACATTCGTTATCCGCCCTTTCTTTATTCTTTATGGCTCGCTTGTGACCGTCCACTTCCTGATCCATCTCACCTATTTTCTCTTCTACCGAATTCTGAATTTCTCGAACCTTCTCCACTATCGCTTCCTCAACAGCTGATTTTAGATCGCTATTCTCTCTCGTAGCGCTATCTCTAACCCTAACTTCTAAATCCTTCATACTTTCTGACATCCTATCCATAGCTATCTTCAATTGGTTCTCCATTCCGATCCCATTCTCGGTTAATTTCCCCTCTAGCTTCTCTATTTTGTCCTCCATCTTGTTTCCTCTTTCCGCTAATTTTGCAATATGATCTCTAATCTCTCTCGAACTTTCCCCCAATCTATTTTCCATTTGTTTTATTTGTTCTCTACTTTCCCTCAGAATCTGCTCTCTACTTTCCCTTGAGTTATTCTCTAATTTAGTTTCCATTTGTTTTATTTGTTCTTTACTTTCCCTCAGAATCTGCTCTCTACTTTCCCTTGAGTTATTTTCTAATTTAGTTTCCATTTGTTTTATTTGTTCTTTACTTTCCCTCAGAATCTGCTCTCTACTTTCCCTCGAGTTATTCTCTAATTTAGTTTCCATTTGTTTCATTTGTTCTCTACTTTCCCTTGAATTGTTGTCTAATTTATTTTCCATTTGCTTTATTTGTTCTTTACTTTCCCTTGAGTTATTTTCCATGAATTGTCTCATCTGCTCCCATAACTGTTCTAGCGTCATTTCCCCTTTGTCACTTTCTCTCCTCTGTTGCTTTTCCACCGATCGCTCTCCCTCTATTTCCTGTCCTGCGTTACTCTCGACCTCCTCTCTGATTTCCATAATTTCCTCGTCCTTCCTTTGCTCCATGATTCCCTTGTTTCTATTTCCTCGTCTTTCTCGTATTCTCCTAACTACTTTACTCCTATGGCTACGTAGTATCATCTATATGCTACTCTGTCATCTATCCGACGCTTGCTTTCCCAATAATAATCTAACTAGGCCTGTATTTGCACTCTACTCACTTCCAACAAATTACGCAATACACTTATTTCACTCTCCCCCAAAATATCACACACCAAAAAAATACATATATATACCCAAAATATCACACCAGAAATTGAAACATATACACTTTATAATTATTCCCCCAAAATATCATATACATATATACACATTTATTCATCTTCCCTTCATACTTGCCACCGCCTCTCCGAGTTGCCTTCTCTGGTGGTCTCCGTGTGGCCTTCACTGGTGGTGTCGTGATATCGCGATGGCCTGGTTCTATTCCCGCCTTCCAGCGTCGTTCCTCGGCTATGCAGGGCTGAAATGCTCCGTCCGGTCCTCCGCGTTGTTTGGTGCTGTGTTCGCACCCGGGCCGGTCACTGGAACAGCTGTCTTCCTTCGAGCCCCACGTTGGAAAGCGCCATTTGAGGGTGAGTGGTTATTGTGACTACACGTTGGGCGCCATTTGTGGGTGGTGTCGTTGTTGAGTTCCCACGTTGGACGCCATTTGAGGGTGGGTGCGTCTCGGTGTTGCGTGAGATTCACTCAGGGTAGCCGAGGTACGGTTGTGGTGTAGGTTGATGTCGGGAATAATCCCAAGCCGGCTACTTATATAAAAGGCAGTGTAAATTCCAAAACTATAAGTTTATTGTCGTATTCACTTGGTAAACCCTAGAGTATGTATTTCCGGCTGACTTATAATTCAATCGTTGGTCGCAATTCTGTATCGACTCAGTTGCAGCTCTGAATAAGCTCTATCCGATACTATAAATTCAATACTCTGTCCCGTACACTACGATCGAAGCTCCTAAACGTTGGCGAGTAGTCTCGCCAATGACAAAGTTCAATCTATCGAGTCTTCGCCTGAAGAAAGACTATTAAGTTGGGCCGCCGACCCGATGAGATGTTGTGATTGTGTCGACACGAAGCGAAATAGTAGTCCTGTCGACACCAAACGAAGTAGTTATTGTGCCCTGTATGTAGGGCCGCCGACACGATGTGAAGTTGTTTTTATGATCTCCGCTCCCCGTCACCCTTATTTATAAAAACCTATCCTACGATAAAACTAACTATCCTATTGGCTAACAACTACGTCACTTAACCGGCCTAAAATCTATTCCCTATTGGTCCAAAATGACCTCATAAGCTGGACCAAGATCTCTTCTTATTGGGCGCGAAATATGTCATCTCTAAATTTAGACTTTGGATTTCCCATAACATCAAATTAGTTTGTATATCTCACAAGAATACCCGTTCTTTGGAAAACCCAAGCTTGGCAGTATCTTTCCCACGGGTCTAGTCCGACTTCGGCTTTTATGCTTCATCGAGTCTCTATACGAAACCCCGCTCAAGGTGGCCCTAAATCTGTCCGATGCTGACAGGTGACGAGAAGATGCGAAACATTTGTGTGGGAAGCTAATTCTAACGAAGTCGCCAGAACATCCCCGCGAATACATGTAATGGAAATATGGAGATATCACTTCGCTAATAAATCGGTCTCTCCCTCTCCTAATTACTGCTTCAGTATGTATGTATGTATGTATGTATGTATGTATGTATGTATGTATGTATGTATGTATGTATGTATGTATGTATGTATGTATGTATGTATGTATTCGGAGATTAAGAGAAATGCTGAAAATAATAATTTGAGAATGCTGGGTTTGCAGTGAAACACCTACTTTTGGGCAGGAAACTATGAAGGAATGAATTATTTTGTTTACGAATTTCCTCAGTAAATTCTGAAGATGGCCCATAAATAGGTCGAAACATATAAACGAGGTACGTTGAAATTTAATATAGGAAAGTCTTACTATACATATTCATAAAGAAATTAATTATTGCGAAACATAATACTTATTTTATCTTTTGTTTTGTGTCAATTGTTTTGCATTATCTCTGTTTTCATAAGCGATAGTCTTGCGCCGTTCTAACCATAATACCTGGGAATTTCATACTTTTAAATATCTGCTATTTGATTGAATTCTTTATAAGAATAAGGACGGAATTCGTTGTTATTATTATTATTATTATTATTATTATTATTATTATTATTATTATTTGACTACAAGTATTAGGAACTTCTCCTGCTGCTGCTGCTGCTACTTCTACTACTACTACTACTACTACTACTACTACTACTACTACTACTACTACCACCATTACCACTATTTACCAGTATTGCTACTGCTACTACTCGTACTGTTACTTCTGCTGCCACTACTTTGTCTTCTACTACTACTACTACTACTACTAGTGCTACTACTACTACTACTACTACTACTACTACTAGTGCTACTACTACTACTACTACTACTACTACTACTACTACTACTACATAATGTTTATGAACTAATACCAATAAGTCTGTCTGTCTGTCTGTCTACTTTATAATGTAATGTTAGTGTAATTGCTGTACCATATTTTCTTCACACTAGAGTTCAGATTTAAAATTCTATTGAGTGTGAAATAAAATTTTTACTGAACAGTAACTGCCTAGTGAAAGGTTCTGGCTTGGCATATTCGTATCTTCTGCCAGTATTCCGTAATTTCTGTGTTAATCATACTTTAATTCTGGTGTGACGCTGATCCACCTATTTTTCATATGTAACGCTACAGCGATAAAAATATTAATAATACATCATTCGATGTTTGAGACGCTCGAGACAATTACGATTAATCAAGTACCCATCTTCAAAATGGTACAATAAGTTATTACTATTTAAGTAGATGTATACAATAATATCTATTATTATTTGACATTATTATTATTGTTATTGTTATTATTATTATTATTATTATTATTATTATTATTATTATTATTATTGCTATTATTATTATTATTATTATTATTATTATTATTATTATTTATACAAATATTTTTAATTTTGCAAGGCAGAAACATGATCTGCTCCTAATTCGAGACCCGCTCAGTTTTCACTTTGATCGAGCTTCATGGCAGTCTCAAAGTGGCTTGCAGACGTACTGAAAGTTGTTTCTTTCAAGATTTTTAAAACCTGAAATGAAACTAGATGGTGTCTTAAACACAGACCTTGATCTTGAGTAACTGTCCGCAGAGGGGTTTACCACATTACATAACTAAAACCTCAAAATAGGTAATGTTATACGACGTTGTACAGTGCTGAATTAATAAGCGAATTCTCCAATATCGTCATTTCGAAACCCCCTTGAAAGATCTTCTATAGATGGATATTATAATAAAAATATTAAATTCATTAATATTAGTTGCCAATACAAAATGTGGAACATAAGAAATAGGTTAAAAGTCCCTTGAATCTTGGAATACAGTTCCTTTTTTGTAATGCTCTTGGAACACAGGTTTAAAACATCTTTTCACCATCCTCAGCTATAAATGTAGACCAAATATGAGTATTAAGTTGGTGTATAAGTTCGTAGCGTTCTTGTACGTAATCTCAATACTGTGTTGTTAGGAGATTGTTTATTTTTTGTTGTTTGTCATTTGTTATTCGGTGTGTTGTGCTTGTAAATAAGCCTTAGATTTTGCGGATTTGAAGAAAGTTTGTGACATTTTTGGGTCAAAGAACATGAAGTGTCGAGTGATAAAAAAGCGAACTCTTACGAAATATTCAGTGAAGGTTACTTATGTCCCGACCACTATAGGAGGCATAGGCCAGTTTTACACTAATGCTAAACATCTTTAGTATGGCTTGTTGCTTGTCAGCCATCCCTAAGAGCGCCAGTACTTTTATACTCGTCAGTCAAGGCCTACTGACATAAATAAAAGCAATTAACAATAGTTATCTCTGTCATGACAACCTCATAAAATATCCTGTAAATTGAACAATCGATCTTGCTACCGTACAACAGAATTAGGATTACTCATTTCAGCGAGTACTGACAACCACTGCAAAATACGATAATTTGGTCCAGGGGGCATTCCGTTTTGGTACAAGGATGATTTATGTAACATGTTTCTTAATTAGACTTTTAAATACCGGTACATTCTTTAATAAATCACTGGAAAACAAATGTGCATATAGGATGTGGAGTGAGTACGAAATTATTATTATTTTTTATTTTTTGGCGCATCATTTTTACGTAAATAACGACAAATAAAAACTAGCATGCTACATGACATTACTTTAAGAAATACAGGAAACAAGCATAAATAATATTCACCATTCTTAATGATCATGGGATAGAAAAAAATGTATCGAATAGAACTTACATACAAATGTGCGTGTAATAAACAATAAGCAAACCATCTTCGATTAATCATTTGAAAACAATGTGAATATAGCGTGGATTGTGTAGGAAAATAATGTCTTATATGTTGTCCCCAATGTGTATCATTGTTAACTTATGAAAACAGATGGAAATTAACATGGGACATAAACACTATTTGAAGAGAGATAGGAGACATTAAGTAGGCCTAATATTCATCGTTCTTAATAATCTCTGGATGGAAAAAACAATTAAATATGTATAAAATAAAAATTACGAACAGGTGAGCATATAAAAACAGTAAGTAGAATCATATTTGATTAATAAGTGTAAATTACTCCAGGTTTAGTGTAAGAGTGGCCTATATCTAGCGATGTCTCCCAGTAAATTACCTTAATTTGAAAACAAAAACAATCGCGTTAAAAGATTGAATTCGTGTATTTTCTCTGAAAATTTCCAAATATTTGTAAGCAGTCTTTTACATTAGATTGCCGAAAATTGGTTTATAGCGCAACATTGCCAGTGATAAAAGTGTGAAATATTCGTTCCGTGGCCGGTGGATATTCTACATTGACCCTGCTGGAGTTTAATAGAGGAGGAAAGGCAGCGGAGGCGGCCCGAAACATTTGTTTCGTGTACTGGGAGAATGTCATCGGAGAAAGCACTGCAAGAAAATGGTTCTGTCGTTTCAACAATATATAAAACGCTGTACAAAAGTTAGTGTCAATCCACAGGAGATGATGTTAAGTGTCTGGTGGGATGAAGAAGGCGTCGTATACTACGAAGCTTCCCAGGAATTTAATTATAACTGCTGACATTTATTGCCAATAACTCAGACACCTAGTGACCGCAGTAGAAGAAGAAGAAGAAGAAGAAGAAGAAGAAGAAGGACTGCATCAAGTGCAGCTGCAACACGATAATGTACGCTTGCACTCCGCTAACATGACGAATGCGGCCATCCAGGAGCTTGGTTGAGAGGTGATCCACATCCCCCATATTATTCCAATCTTGCGCGCATAGATTTCCACCTTCTCCGTCCTCTGTCCAACAACCTTGAAAGGTACTCCATTTATAACGGAGATGCTTTACAAACTTGGCTTGATGACTTCTTAAACTACAAACCAGCAGATTTCTTCAGACGAAAAATCGAAAATCTATTCTAGCGTTGACAGAGAGTCATAGATAACGTTGTAGAATATATTACTGATTAATTTATGTCTTTTATTCATCTCAAATGAAAACTTTTGTAACAGGGGATAAACGCTTCGAAATTTTGCATAAACCCAAAGAAAAGTCTGTGTTATGCTTTCTTTGTCACATTTTGTTAGTGCTACGCGCATATTTTGTTGCCAATAAAATGTCATTTAGTCATAATGGAAATGTGGAGTAGTGCACAATGTGCTTTGAATTAAAAGCTTTTTCAATAACAACCACAGTTTTGAGGCTACTAGGCGTAAATTTCGACATTTTGATTTATAGCATCATGATCCCATCCCATTATACTCATGCGACTTACTTTTCCATCCTTACAAAATTGAGGTGGTACATTAATTAAAAAATCGCGATATTCTCAATAGAACGGCGTTTTGTGAGGAGATTTTAAATCGTGTGAATGAAGATGAAGAGAAATATGTCCCTTGAAAACCTCACAGAGGCCGAAAAACAAACTGTAATGAAAGAGTGCACCATTGTGTATGGCAGATTGTTGCGAAGTGGTGCGATTTTAGTGGCAATAACATATTATATATTATATCTGTTCTTGATCTATCTAGCCCATCACTGTTCTCATTTAATGGCTTAGTTTACGTAGCAAAGATATTGCAAATCACTTTCGAGTTCGACGGAAATGAATGTCCAGAAGAAGGACTGCATCAAGTGCTGCAGTGGTAACAACAGTGATGCAAGACAAAGATAAAAATCAGTGTTGCAAACTTTGGGTATATTTTTTCGAAAAATCTACTGCTCCTAATATGTTAATAATATTGCGACATGTGCTAGCAATTCCAGTAAGTAATGTGCATGTGGAAAGGGTGTTTAGTGTCATGAATGGTTTGTGGACAGACGAGAGGAACAGAATGTCAACAGAACTAGTGAAAGCAGAAGTTTGTATTAAAATGAATTTGAGTGTAAGCTGCCATTGCATGAAGTTCTGCGGTCTAGTAATGAGGATATATTGAGTGATTTGTAGGATTTGAAGAAGTTTTTTGTTAGGACTTTCTTCAAAGAGTATATTTAGTTTAGTTTATTAGCTCATTTATAGCTCGCGTAAGAAACGATTACCGAAAAGCATTGGTGGCGTTGCTGTCTGTTTTGATGCGTGTATGTAGGCACACCGAGGGGGGAAAGATGCGAGCCGATGGAAGTACTGTCTCTTCCAAGAAGATGAACAAATGAGGACATCGCTATGGAAATAAAGAGCGTACCAAGAGAAAAATTCGAAGGTAATTAAACGCGCAACATATGTTTACGAATGAAATAATAATACCGTGCGATACAAGACACGTATTCACAGGCAATGGAACAAACTAAAGTCGTAATGTAACTATCACAACGCAAGATTGATTCTATCGATGTCATTTCTCTTCCGACTGTACTCTTGAATATCATTCAAGTTATCTCGTGACCTTTCCTGTCGCTCGCTCTTCCTTATCGCAGTGTTTGATTCGCATTCCTTCCGTCGGTATTCCCTGCTTGCGAGACCTATACCTCATTTTTCTTACCTAAATCCTTCAAGAAAACATGAGAGAGAGTTTGTATCCCCAAGAAACAAATGAATTAACCTATTATAATTTGTGATTGTTTATAATGATTTTTGTCCCGATGTAATGTGTTCCTAAAAGCAAAAATCTTAGATTACATGTCTAAAACTGTTTCAAAATCATAAATTACTTTTTGCAGATTGTAATGTGAACCGGCGAACAGAATTTAATACTACGTAAGAAATGGAATGTTAGGAACATTTAATTTAATTAGATTTTACAATAAATTAAATCATGTAGAACAGGAACTTATTTCTTTACGAGTAAGTCGTTTACTGGAGCATCGATTCGAGTGGTTAATATCATGTAAAGACGAGAATGAAATACAGGTATCAACCAACAAAAAGACTGTGAACTAAAGTTAACTTAAAACTACTACAATATTAATCGCACCGATCATCTTTTCAAGCATGCAGTAAGTACAATCTTGTGGTTTTGGAAGCACCGTGTTTACATGATGCATGGCGGCCGTCTGACTACTCAACCATATCACGTAGGCGGCCTGATGCCGCTACCACAACAAACGAGTCCAATTATATTACAAGTAACAATTTCAAAGAATTGTTATAAACGCTATCGAATAGAAAGTGAAGCCAGGGGGATCCGCCACTGTGACGTCATACTCGGAATTGTCAAACCAGTTTATGAAGGAAGTGAGTGTTAGGTAACAGCAGCTGACTTCATCCGCAGCAGTCTCGTAGATCTTGATAAACTGAGATCTTTATTTCTCCACATCCGTGCTCAGCATACAAGCGTTGCAGTAACAACGTATTTATTTGTCTCATTTATAACTGCTTAGGCATAACCTTCTGAGCCCTCAGATAATTGATGTTTTATTTTTAAAGTTCAGTATAATTCTACACTTCAAAAAAGTCACTGAAATGGGAAAAAAATGCTGAAAAAATTCTGCAGGTTACACTTAGGGCACAAATTCAGGTTATATTATACTACACTTTGGACCTCTGCGCATACATCCTATATCATAATCATGTATGAAGTATAGTATAGTAATTTCCCGGTTTCTGATCGAGTCAGAAATCCTGATAGAACTGATATCTAACCCTTGCGATGAATTTCGGTGAAGTCCGGAGGGCCTAATTAGTCAAATCCACTCTCCTTACCTTCACGCTGGGGCTCCGTGGGATTTATTAAGATGCGAAAGAGAGAGTGGTGTGCGGAAAGGATCGGAAAGCTACCGCATTTATCTTTCCCAAGAAAAACTGCAAACATGGCATGAATTGTCTGGTTCAATGGCTGACAAGAAACTGCCTACTGAAGGATGCACTAGAAGGAATGATAGACGGGAGAAGAGTTCGATGTAGAAGAAAATATCGGATGATAGACGACATTAAGATATATGGATCATACGAGACAAAGAGAAAGGCATAAAATAGAAAAAGATTGGAGAAAACTGGGTTTGCAGTGAAAGACCTGACCTTGGGCAAAATATTGAATGAATGAATGAATGAATGAATCAATCAATCAATGACTGACTCACTCAAGAGGCTATATAATTGCAGAATGTATGAAAATTGGGCAAACATAAGAATGAAAGCAGAAAGATCGTTATCTGAACGATTTTAGTTTTGGATTTCCTTGCTACAGATCTAGACCCAAATTCTGGAATGTCTAAGTATTAATTTATTGTGATTGGTGAAGAGTAGGGACACCGAACGTATGAATTGAACTACATCGCGTGTAATACAAGTCGTGTTGTTTACATCAACTCTGGGTAGTACAGGTACTTCTGCTGAGAGTTGCTATGCTTGAATCAAAATATTGCTCCGTATAGTTAGGCGGCTAAAACAGATTGTAACACATATTTAAGAAAGCGACTTAGATAACTCATTATTTCCTTTGTATAAAATGGTGATGCATTTTAAATAGAAATGAATGATATACTTTGTGTCACTAATTTTGTGGTATGTAGGCCTACATCTGTGTAACTTATATTTGTAAAATCTCAAATATAAAACTTTTTCGATCATTGCCACTGAAATAAGGAAATGTTCTTTAGAAATATTATACTATGTTATTGGTGCGGCATTTTAAAATAGTTCGTTTATTATAAAGTTGTCTATGATCTTGTGGCTGTTCACTATTTAATTCTTATTGAACTTCACAGAGTTCGAATGTACAGGATTTGTTTTCAAGAACTCTCTTCAGTTTTAGTTTAACACTGTTATTGTTGCCAACAGCTACTCATATAAAATTTAAAGTTATATCTTAGCACGAGGAGTATTGTGCATGACGTCAGAGGGAAGGGGGTAGAATTATTTCCTGTACCATCTGCTTACAGCAACAGTACTGAACTGTGGTGCTACGTGTCCAGTCCGGTAGTAAGTGAGCGAGTCGTTTTCTAACCTGTAGTGTAGTGTTATTGTCATTACTTTATATATTTAGTCATTCTAATATTTGTAGATTTGAGTTGAATTGCACATTCTATAAAGGACTACCAACAGTAACAACTTTACAGTGGTTATATTTCACTCCAAATGTTAAGAAAAGGTAGTGCGCAACGTTTATGTTCCACCGAAGTATACTCTGTCTGTATGTCTGAAATCAGCTCTTGTTTACATCTGGCTGTGCGGAGTTCAGAAGCACCCATACTGTATGGTTTAAGTGTAAGCAACCTCGTGTCCATGGAAGGAGAGGTTTCATCATTACTAATAACCAATAAATCTTTTTGTCAACATTGTTTGGGTGGCATTGAATGCAATATTGAATTTAATTGAATTTAGGAAGGGGGCTAGCCAGTACTGTTGACCTCTCAAGATGTTTCACTAACCCTCAAGCTACGAACATTTCCAAGTTCACATCGGCTGACTACTAAGATTTCCTGCTTACCCAGATTTCGGACAGGCAACCCCATCCGTGCATCGTCATCTGGTGTTCGGGGAATGCTATGGCATGAAAACGAAATGGAGAGATGTTGACGGAATGATGTAGATGCCTAATATGGGGAAACGGGAGAGCACCGAGAAAATCCCAACTGCGACCTTGTTTGCTAGTCTCACTACGGATTTTCCAATTAAAAATCCCAGACCTTACCGGGACTCGAACCCGGACCGCCTATGCGACAGGCTGAGCTCGGCAACAGAATACTCATAAAAGCTTGTAATTAAAATATGCAAATTTTACTAATGACTTTCGGTCATTGTAGATATATCAGGAGGAGTCCGAGGATAAGGTAAAACTGCAAGTAGTAACTCAAAACATGAAGACAGTTCTATTTTCAAAACATTTTTATTATTAAACATTGGCTTTTTTCAGGTAGGTAATGTCTTTCAGATGTTTTCAACTCAGACATGAAATGTTTCACACTGCCAGACTAATATGGTACGAAAAACTTGATAAACTTTCCCGACTGTGCCTGACTTTGGTAACATATAGTAGTGGATGTTATAGCCTACTATACTATCTAAGGCGAAAGTGGTCTGGCTTTTCAATAACATTAGCAAATGTGACCACTCATTTTCAGTCACTGTAAATAGAATGCATAAATGTACGCCAAATTTGTCCGAGAAGTAAGTGAAATGACGATTGGTGAAAGAGATGAAGAGAGAGTTTAGGTTTTTCAAACATTTTATTGCTTAAAAAAATTGAGTTTGTTCGGTGATGTGGATGAATAAGTGAATAAATAATAGTGATGCTGTTGCGTGTGAGGTGCACTAGTAGCTGTCGTGCCCATGGCTTTCTCCTCCACCCAAAGAGAAGCTGCTGTAGCTCTCGGCCTGGCCGTGGTGCTCGCTGCTCGGGGCCTGGGCCTCCTCCTCGTGGTGGTGGTGATCAACGTACACGGGGACCTTCTTCTCGACGTAGACGGGATGAGGCACGGGCACGGGCTTGGGGACATGGACGGTGTAGGGCTTTGGCACCTCGATGTGGTGGGGCACGGGGTAGGGCACCTTCACGGGAACCTTCACTTCATATGGCACCTTCTTTTCGACGGTGTAGGGCACCTTCTTCTCTACGACGACGGTGTAGGGCTTAGGTACCTCGACGGGGTAAGGTTTGGGCACCGTCACGTGGTAGGGGACCTTGACTTCATAAGGAACCTTCTTCTCGACGGTGACAGTGTAAGGCTTAGGGACGGCGTAGGGCACCTTCTTGGTAATGATGATGGTCCTCACATGTTCCTGGTGATGCTCGCCGTGGCTCTCTTGTCCTCCACTGGCCTCGCCGCCACCACCGCCGCTGCTGATCTCACCACCCTCCTCGCCGCCCTCGTAGCTGCCGCCCTCGAAGTGGCCACCCCCGTACCCGTACTCCTCGAGTCCCCGCTTGTGCTGCTCGGCCCCGGCGAGTGCCAGCACTGCGACCAGAATGCACACCTGCCGGCAACAAAGACACATGTTAAGAATGTAGCCTTCGCACTTTGCCTTAAATTAAAGTCATTTAAAGTTCTTTTTTCCGAATCGTTATATAATGTAATTTTGATATAGTGTAATACAGAGTACTCCGTATATAACGCCATGTGACGAGAGAGATGTTGCCTCCCACAGTGCACCTATCGTACTGGGCAGGGCATGGTTGCGCCCCACGGGCAGGTAAGATGCAGCAGATAAAAAAGGGTCCCTGTTTTGTTGGCATAATTGCGCCCCGTTCCCATCAAGTAGAGAAAAGAGGCATGGCATAGTTGCGCCCCGATGAAATAAATAAAGAAAAAGACATTACAGGAACTCGAGACTCGTAATCAACCAATCTTATTGATTTCTTATTCGATTTAATATTCATTATCGATAGCGTTAAAATGAACACCATGAAGTTGGCAGTACTTTATTAGCTGACATATTCAAATGAGTGAGTCGTTGGAATATGGGGCATTAGCAATCTTGACATTTGATTAGTGATTTTCACACCGTCTGTGGCGTATAGTGAGGTTAATTTAAAATTAATGTTAAGTTTAGTGGAAAGGGTAAAGATTAATAATTCACAATGATTTTAAATTTCGATTTGCGAAACCCTGTACCGTAGTTCATTTATTGTGTGTGATCGATAAAAAAATGTGTTATTTTAAATAGGAAAATTGATCATATGCTACCTGATTTCAGTGCAGCTACCACTATAATATTTTTAATTGGGCCTAATTTATTTATTTTATGACAATCACTTTCGTGTGTGCTATACCCATCGGGGCGCAACTATGCCATGTCCATTCTGATACCTGACTTCATCGGGGCGCAACTATGCCATGTCCATTCTGCTACCTGATTTCTTCGGGGCGCAACTATGCCATGCCTAGGCCTTCCAATTGACCGCGGGGCGCAACTATGCCACACCAATCGCACTAGAAGTTCAAGGTCTTTTTTTCGGGGATTACATGCGTGCAATTCGCCTCAACTCTGTTGTCAGATACTGAAGAGGTTATTCATTCGTGCATAATGTAGTGTAAGCTATTATTTTAATTTTTTCGGAACACTGGAGGGATTACTCATTCGTGAGTAATGTAGTGCAAGCTATTGTGTTTTTGTAATTGTTTCGGAACACTTACGGCGGTACTCATTCGTCGTAGTGTAGTGTAGTGCAAGCTATTGTATTTTTTTAAGTTCTTTGAGAATGGTATATATCACATTTCAACGACTTTTTGAAGTTTCAAGTTACAGTTCGTAAAAAGTGGAAGAAAATATCCGACTAGTCATTTCGAAAATTTCGCAAGGGTAAGTTAATCGAATATTTCAGAAGAATCTTAGGAGATGTCAAAAATATTGAAGCAGAAGGTTTTAACATCATTTGTGATGCAAGAAAGATGCACTTTTGTTAAATTTTAAGTTTCTTACAAACATTTTTCCCGCTAAACAGGTTTTAGAAACTAACAGTAGAGACCTACCCTAGACTTCAAGGTGAAATGTGCGAGGCGTATAACACAGCTTACGGTATGAGAGACTTGTTATAATATGGAAGACTCCGTACATATTATATTGTAATGTAATATATTGTGTATGTGATACTTACAGTAATGTAATGTACAGTATAGCAGAGACTACCCCTTTTGACCAGTGATCTCCATTATTCGAGCATGGAAGGGAACATATGAAGGGTTCAGAGCCATAGTGGGCCAAACGCCATTTATTAAAAACGGAGAAAGTAAGGGTTAAAATTAAGTGAATATCATAGTTTAATGAAGATTAACATAGTTTTAATGTGCATACTTTATATTACTTGCTATATGTTTCCCTTGAATTATGGTAATAACTTAAATTTAACCCTTGTTTTCTACGTCTTTAATATAATATGGCGGTTGGCTAACTATGGTTCTGAACCCTTCATATATGTAACTAGTAACCGGATCTTCATCTTCCGAACTCTAACTCTCAATTATGAAAATAAACATTAAAAATTATGGAAAAAAAGAAACTGAGGAATTAACCCTCAGTGTACAATAAAATTATCTCTTCTCTTTAATAGTAATAGTATAACTACAGATCTCATTTTAATAAATCGTTCAGAAGCATAATTTGTTGAAATTTTTGTAAACAAATTAATTCTGTTTACAAAATGAGTATGGGAAATATGATATGAAAACGGAATGAAAGCTATCGAATTAATTATTCTATAATAGGTATAAACACTTACACGGAGTGGGCCATCGAGTAACCTTACAGGGCCACACCTACTAGGAGGCCTTTGCCATTAACGGGAAACTTTGGCTTGTTCATTCATTCATTCATTCATTCATTCATTCATTCATTCATTCATTTATTCAAAATTATGCCCCCTGTCTCAGAAGGAGCAGTCATTTCCTTTTTTATTATCTAATTATTTATGTTATTATTTTGCTCCTGTTTTTAGATTATTTTTGTCTTTATTGGTTTGATTTGTAATTCCTTATTTTACTGGTTATTAGGTTTATTATTTTTTCTTTGTTGTACTAGTTTGGGTGTATATACTGTTATAATTGCTGGTTGATCATCCAATTCTAATTATGCATTACTGGGTGGGTTGCGTACACAGTCCAATCGGCAGATCTTCTGAATAGAATATTGTTACATGATACATAAATGCTACAGATTAACGTCCCCCTCGTTTCACTGACAGTTTTCTGTGAATTCTAATGTTTTTGCAGCAATGGCTCTGCTGCGCTATACTTGGAGAATGCTTTGGTAGCGTCGCCTTTGCCTGGAAGTGCCATTGAGTGGAAGACGTATCAAACTCTATTAATTAGGTTTACAGTTTTTGATTGGTTATTTTACGACGCTTTGTCAAGTTCTATTGTTATCTACTATCTGAGTGAGAAGAAGGTGGTAATGCTAGCGAGATGAGTCCAAAGTCCAGAGCCGAAAGCTACCCAGCAATTGAAGAGCTTGGTGCAAGAGGGAGGTAACTCCAAAATTAAAAAAAAAATCAGTTCTTTTGTCTATATATATGGCGAAAACATAATGACAGGTTTGGTACACGAACGATGTAGATCCGCTGGAAATTGAACGTATCAAAGAGATTAAAACTTACTCCGCTTCTATGTTCGGCACAAGAGGGAGACATTTAATCGTCTCTCCTGAGAAATATGGTAAAATGCAATTTCCCCCATTCTTGCACCAGGCCCTTCAATTGCTCTTAATGGAATGACCCCGGGGCCGCTAGTTTCACGGTCAGACATACTAAGCGTTACTCCACATCTGTGGACTACATTTACGATTGTTGCTTGATGGCGTTGTATCTGATCATGTTTATTGTTTTTCTAATGTAGTGGTTTCGAAACTAAGGGTCGCGACCCACGGGGGGGGGGGCTCGTGTAAAGAGCCGAGTGAGGTCGCGAGATGATTTACAAAATAAAACAAAAAACCTCTTATTAAAATACTAATAGTGTGTGTTCAGAAACGTAAACAACATTTATCTTGAAAATAAAAAAGAACGTTTCTGTAGTTATACACTTTGGTAAAAATAATTTTATTAATACGACAAATGTGCCTGTTTTTATAAAGTAGCTCTGAAATCTGGACTGTGTATTCGATACACACATAATAATCCGTGGCGCTGGAGCCCATGAAGGGCTAAGACCGACCAGGTGGCTGCTTGCCTCACGGCTACATGCCGAAGCAGAGGTGTACGATCATCCAACCAGGATGGAGGTATCGTGTGATTAGCACGATGATCCCCCTAGCCGTTATAGCTGGTTTGCGTAACTGGATTTCGCTACCTATCGTAGCTCCCCAAGTGCATCACGGTGCTGGGTGGGCACCGGTCCCATACACTGGCCGAAATTTCATGAGAAAATTTCTTCCCCATGAGGACTCGAACCAGCGCGGGACTCGATACACACATAGTAATATCAATTTCAAGTTAAATGTTTTGATGGCAGTCATAAACGAGAAACTTATTTTGCATAAATACGAATTTTCAAATGTTATAAACAATTTAAGAGCTTCTTTTGAAAACTCGGGGTATTCATGTATTCTTTTGATCCACAACTGGTCTACACTTTGCAAGAAAACCTAGTTTCAATACTCCATTAGTACGTAAGTAAGATATTATTTAAATAAATTTAGTTTTCAATTTTTTTTTAAATTTTATCCAATTGAATGCAACTGTCTAAAATGAATTTAGTATCCATCTTTGACTTTTGTGTTGTTTTGAGTGACTTTTGGAAAATACAGAAAAAATATTGATGTTTAGAATTGTGCAAACTTAATTGCGTGTTCGCAAAAACGAACTTAGTGTCTGTGTTATCATACATAGCTAATTTTTCCACGAGTTCTTTAATGCACTGTAATGCATCACATTCCTTTTTGTCAAGTGATGTCGACCAGAAATCAAGTTTCTTTATAAATCCTTTGATTTTATCCCTGGATGAAAAATATAACATCTTGTCCTTACAAACTACTACTCAAAGTGTTCGAAAGTATTAGCAAAGTCGGCTACCATAAAAATTATGTTCATGTAATAGGCTATTTGCTGTCGTTTTTGCGTTATATTTTTATATTTTTGTCATTCTTTTGGTGATATGCACTAATTTTGAGTCAAATTATAATTGTTTTCGATTTTACAGGGATTTGTTTTCCGTATAAGGCTAAGTACCCTACCAGTTCGGCAGTGAGGGTTGCATACAGAAGTCTCGCCCAAAAGTGAGTCGCTCCTTCGAAAATTTGGGAACCACAGCTCTAATGCACGCATTATTGTGACGACCAGTGTTTTCATACTAACATAACCAAACCTCGTTACTGCGGATAGAATATTGAGGAATGTCAGAAAGAGTCCCGGAAATATGTTTCTTATTTATTTAATTAAAATTCCCCGATTGGCAATTCGAAGTTCTGTATCAGCTCACCAGCATTTCCCACGGCTTGAATTGAAAAATGAGGGATGTAAAATAATGATCGTTGCAACATAGAGAACGTAAGAAACATTACTTGGCACAGAGTTTTACATTAAATTAAAAAAATTTGAACATACAATTATATATTATATATACAAGGTACATTATTTGTGTATTATTAAAATCAGACCTACTATAATTATAAATGCAGTGGGTACCTACATTAACATTTCTGAAAAGTATTTTTCAAAGATTCTACATAATAATAGCCTACATGTTAAAATTAATAAAGCGTTGCATAAAATCAGTTAACTTACTGTATATATTAATGGAAAAATGTAGATAAATCATTGAGTTTCCTGTCAGATTAAATTTAAAAACTTCTTAAGTTTTCTATTCAATGAAATACAATTTTGTAAATCAAGTAAAATATTATGAAGATAACAACATAAGCTTTATTTAAGGGGTTAGGTACAGCTTACAGCAGTAAAATTTTGGAAATATTCAACATTTTTTTCCCTCCATTACTGTATCGTGTATAATGGTGAAAATTAGTATATGTAAAACACTTTCCTTCTGCTATATGAACAAAATACTTTTACAATTTAAAGAAAATATTTACATTTTTTTTTCAAAATTCAGTTTACTGTCCACTGATGAAGCGTTTCTCACATAACTCAAAAACTATCCAACATTCTGTGATGAAATATTTTGAGTGTATTTATACATGTCACATCTACAATATGATGCAAGATAACTTCTCTACCTTTGATAAATTGATAAAAAGTAAATTCATTTTTAAAAATGGTCAAATATCAGTATTTTCTTCTAACACAAAATTAAAAAAATATATATATATATATATATATATATATATATTTATATTTATTAAGGAATGTAGTTGAAATAGCATGATATTTTAAACATGAGTTTCAGCAATAAAATAAAAGAGAGAGAACATGAAAAAGTTAACAAGTTTATGGGTTATGAGGGAAATGCTTCGTCACTGCAAAGTGAACTGACACCATTTTGAATTTTCAAATTTTTTTTAAATCGTAAAAATATTTTTTCATATAGCAGAATGACAATCCTTTACACATATCAATTTTAATTATTGTACAAGACACAGTATGGAGGAAAAACATGTTGAATATTTCCAAAAATTAAACCGTCATTACATATTACGAAGTTATTTCTAGAAATAGTCAATAGTATGTATATAGTTCACATAACCCCGCTAATATTTTTTGGAAGTGTGACGTTAAAATAAACTGCAATAATACTAATTTATACAAAGTTTATTCTCTATTCAATTTTGCATTCAAAATTTCACGTTTTGTTTTTTAAAGAAACCAATTTGAATAAAATTTCATCGGTCGATAATATTTGATAAGTTACTTAACAATATATCTTGATATGTTTAGTGTCTGACAGTAGAACGTTAATATATTAACTCACATCAAAATATGAGTCGTAAGGTTATTGGATCATTCTGTAAATACATTTCTGTTTGATTATTTGTTTACATTTAACATTACTCAATTAATTTATGTATTCATAGCAATTTTGACCTAGAAATTGACACTCGGAACTTCAACTACAGACCGCTTTAAAATGTTTGAAAGTATTTTATTATAATACAACAGTTATGTTTAACAATAATATGTTTAATTTAGAAATAAAAACCAGATTCTTGCCTTTTCCGAAGATGAAGTAGATACGAAGCTCCGAATTGTTGAATATTTTTTATATTATTTATTATTGAACAGTAATCTCATTAGAGGTTTTGATTTATATAGAGAAAATCAAAACGAGTGAGATTTAATTGACTATTACACTATTAGAAGTAAGTATATAAATATTAGAAGAAATAAATTACTCTAATACAATAAAATACTAATTAACTTGCTAAAATTCTGTTTAACTAATGTTAGCTTCACCAAAACGTTTGAATGGACCCGCCATTTTCAGTTGACTGTCTGACAAATGGCGATCGGAAAGCATGCTTTATAGTACCGTAAAGAATTTGCAGTTTGAAATGTTGGCAAATAAAGAAACAAATGGTAGGGAGATTATAAAAACAGAAGAAAGTATATAAAAATTAGAAGAAATAAAGTACTCTAATACAATAAAATAACTTAGGTATTATTTGACTTACTAAAATTCTATTTCACTAATGTTAGCTTGAACGGAGCCGCCATTTTCAGTTGACTAGCTATCCGGGAAACAAATTACGATCGCAAATCATGTTTTATAGTATCGTAAAGAATTTGAATTTTGAAATGTTGGAAACAAAGAAACAAATGCTAGGGAAATGATAAAAGCAAACAAATGTTAGGGAAGAAATAAAAACAAACAAATACTAGGGAAGTGATAAAATTGTAGCGATAAACGGGCATGGTTGATTGAAACGCATCCTTTCGTAGCGTTTTAGTGGTCAAAAGTAGTAAGACGTAGTAAAAGTGTAATAGTCATTGTAATATCCCAATATCAAAGAGGACAAAATAAAATATTTTTATCTATAGTTATTTCATTCAGGACTAACGTTCATTAACGTACTGAAAATCTACGGAACCCCCAGACTTTCTTCCCTTCCAAAAGAAGTTAAAATAATAATATTATCTCTCTTTAATTTCATTGTTACCTAAGTTTAAACCTTTAATCTAGTGGAAAAGTCCAAAATTGTGCTTCAGTTACATTGTTACACTATGAGTTGAGGTCATGAACTAGCATCCAACAGAGACTAATTGCTGCACTGTGACTAAACGTGACTTACGATAGGCTTCATGCTGCGGACCTGCTGGCTGGAGAGTTGACGGTTTTGTTGCTGCCGGTCGTAGCTCGCGCCTCAATTTATACCTCAGCGTTCACCGCTTCACTTTCCCGCCCGTCTCTCTCTCCCTTACTCCCATCATTTTGCTTTGTGTCGAACCAAATACATGTGTTGTTCAAGTGCCTCATGGCTCTCCTAAACTTGATTTGACTACTTTTTCCTCCAAAGGCAATAAAAATGTTAAATTGCATTACACTCCATATAATCAAGTATTATCATCACTATGGCTAGATACAAGCAAGTTGATCGCATTTGTTGTTTCATTTGTTTGTCACCATCTGTCAGGTTGTACTTGCGTCCAGTTGTCGTTTAGAGGTCTGGGTCACGAAGAGAAGGAGTTGGCTGGATTACAGTATAGTGCTAATACCAGTTACATTGATAAAAAATATAACACAGCATGTTTGCAGATCGTCGTTAGACTCACGGCTTTTATGCAAAGCTCTGCATTACAACATAAACGAAAGTGGTGATCATTAGCAGGGACGAAGATGCCAAAATCAAACAAAATGTTTTAATTTTCAGGTAATAGTTTAATTCAATGAAATATAACAAAGGTAATATAAATAAATGAATGACTCAGATGGGAAATGGGAGGAGAAACTTTAAAAGGTACCCGATACGCGTGCTTGCAAGCGACTTTGGGGCTGATAAGAACTGAATGTGTGAGCTCCAAGCCTATTGGCCACTCGTCTATATTATTGTATGGTATATTCACCAAAATCAAAAGTTTCATTTGTTCCATTGAACACGAAATACATTTTAATATGTAATTTAAAAATGGTTCGATATATACATAGATGGTACCGGTATGTAGTTTTCTTAGAAATTACACAAAAATCTGTTCATGCATTCCACCACATGTTTCCGGTATTGTTTTGTAGTTTACAGGAAGTGACATGTATCAGTTACTAAGATTGAGGGCATGAAAGTGTAGTAAAATTGTCAACGAAGAAGGACAGCGCCTTTTTCCACTGTGCGGAGAAAAGACTCCTGGACACATTTTATTATAGTGTGTCGAATTGGAACATATCCGAAAAAATATCTACTACCCTCGATTCTAAGTCAGAATAGGAGTGCGTTTGCATGTCTTGACGTCATGTGGAGTAGAGAATGCGAACAAAAGACTGGATTGTTCCTCTTGAAGGCGAGACAGATTAGAACTTCAGCTGTTGAAGTTTGTGCTGCGAACTGACGAAGGGATACTAAATTATACATTTTTATGCCTGTTTAGGTTAGGATATAATGTGTGTTGTTTGTGCCACTTTTATTTTAATCTATGTGTTCTTTTGGAGAGTGGTTGGATCTAACTATAGGTGAGGGGGTGAAACCTACAAAGTAGGACTTGTTTTAGCTTAAAAGCACGTACGGTCAGAAGACCCGTGCATTGGATTTAAGAGAAAATTATGATGATATAACATCTGTATGTATAATATTACTCAATAAATCCATCTGTATCTATCTGCATAAAGTAGCCTATAATATTTCATTATCTCCTTGCTGAAACTGCAAGTCCTCTCATGCAATATTGCCATAGAAAGCGATAGAAACTCGCGTGGCAATATTTGTATAAGATAATTTGTCGAATGAAATGATATTTAACTACTTAAATTAATATCATAACACATACTATTTACCGACTCCTAACATATCTCAATCTAATTTGTGAAGAAATAATAAAAAATAGTTGAGAATACGACTAGAACCAAAGTAATAATGGTATTACAAAATATATAAAAAATAAGATGGGAATTTAATTAAATATACAGTAACTAGAAGCTGCATTTGGCGAAAGTAGATTTATTCGATGTACTGAGTACTCAAGGAATTTTTGTCCATTATCTCTGACTTCATTGAAATTTAGGTTATAGTGTTACTTATTTGAAACAATTACGAATTATTATTTACTTACTTAATTACAAATGGCTTTTAAGGAACCCGCAGATTCATCCCCGCCCTCACATAAGCCCGCCATCGGTCCCTATTCTGTGCAAGATTAATTCAGTGTCTATCATCATATTCCACCTCCCTCAAATCTATATAAAATATTATCCTCCCTTCTACGTCTCGGCCTACTCAAAGGTCGAATTATTATTTACGACAAGAAAAAGTGACAATATGAAATAAGAGAATATTGCAGCGATAAATGACTCGATTGGTTGAAATTCAACGGATTCTTAAATTTCATTATTGAATAAAGTAATATTTATTTCTATATTACAGGTTTTTTGTATTTAAATGAGGAAACTTGTTTCTTCATATACATACTCTGAAGCTAAGCAAAGTAACTCAGTTTAATTCTAACTACAACTTACCCGGCTCTTTGTAAATACTTTCATGTCTAAAGTTTTGTGATATCACGATGTGATATAATTGAAATTGAGTTCACAGACCTAAATGCAAACCAATTTTTTAAGAGCCAGTTACTCTTAAAATAATTACACTTGATCATAAGATTGAATGTTTTCTTCTTGAATCTATTATTTTGATTTATTATGCATATATTCAGAAACAAAAGTAAGCAGACTTTTAAAAGTAAAAGCCTCGAGTTGAAATTTTGTTTAATTATACATGTACTATAAAAGTAGTAGAAATTTGAGTACTTGATTCACACATACACACACACGGTGTGTTATGATCGTGTTTGTGTTAGTATGGGGTATTTGTGATAATGGAGGTTTTTTTTGGAACGTGGGTTCGAGTCCCACTTGGCCTGATTACCTGGTTGGTTTTCTTTCGAGGTTTTCCACAACCGTAAGGCGAATGGTAGGTAATCTATGGCGAATCCTCGGCCTCATCTCGTTAATTACCATCTCCATATCGCCAATCTCATAGACGTTAAATAATCGAGTAGTTGATGTAGCGCCATTAAATATCCAACTAAAAATAATGGAGATTTTGGTAATAGTGTTTCTGGTAGTTTTGATTGTGATTTGATAGTTCTTGTAGTAGTGGTTTTTGTTATATTAGTTTGGTAGTAATTTCTGATCAATCAGGTAATTTTAATTGGCACTTTAACGATATTATGTAAACATGCGAGTTGACGAAATTATTCAATGTGTTGTCATGGAATTAAGTGGACATTTGCTTTGAAGTTGCAGAATACTTCTGTAAAACTCAATCACATAATCAGCGCAAGAGAGATTCGAACCCACGTCCGAGCCCAGCCTCAGGTCAGAGTAGATCGAGTTCTACAGGATTCTCCGTATATGACGCTTCCCACACACAGCAAACTTAGAATACGCCTCCTACAGTTACCGCGAAAACTATTACGGTAGTAATAGTTTCTAAAGTCTGTTTAGCGGAGAAAGGGTTATAAACAACTTAAAAATAATAAAACTACATCTTACCTGTGTCACGAGAGTCTCAAAGCTTTGTTCTCCTGCTTCAGTACATTTTGGCATCTCCGAAGAGTGTTCTGAAATGCTCAACTAATCTCTTCTTGCGAAATGTTCGAAATGACTAGACGGATAATCTCTTCACATTTTGCAAATAATTTAAACCTGAAAAAATTCGCTGTAGTATGCTATACACAATTCTCAAATAATTAGAAATAACACGATAGCTTGCATTGTACTACGGACGATTGAGTAATCCCTCCAGTAGATACAAAATTCTGAGATTAACTGCATGGATGCAAAGACACACAAACGTCCTTGAACTTTAGCTCGTACTACAGGTTGTGAGAGGCAACATTTCTGTACGTCCCGTGCTTCATATACAGAGGACTCTGTTTAATCCCTCTGCTACTTCTGTTGTCCATCACTGACAAGCAAACATTCTGATGAGGACAGAAAAAAAGTTAAAATTTTTCTTCCACCATGTTAATAATGTCAAAACAAGTGCTTATACAAATGTTGGCCACTCGACCGCAATTACGAGGCCGTCCAGAAAGTGATGTTCCCTGGGGTCATTTACAGAAAAAAAACACACTATTACATTGAAAGATTTATTGAAACAGATACAGCAATTGCTGCGCCATTTGTCAACATATCTCCCACTGGAATTGAGACATTTGTCATACCATGGGATCAATTTTTGTATCCTTATGTCGTAAAAGTCAGCCGATTGGGCTCGGAACCAGCGTTTGACAGCCGTCTGCACCTCTGTCGATCCCATGATACGACAAATAGTCTAATATCTCAATTCAGGTGGGGAATATATTGAAAAATAGCTCAACAATAATTGCTGTGTCTGTTGCAATAAATTTTTCCAATGAAATTGTGTTTTCTTTCTGTTAACTGCCCCTGGAGAACTTATTTTTTACGGCCCTCATAATTGCGATCGAGTAGCCAAAATTTGTACAAGCACTTCTTTTGACATTATTAACATGGTGAAAGAAAAAATTAACTTTTTTATCTACTCCCATCAGAATGTTTGTTTGTGAGATTAGAATTAAGTAATAATATTTTACAGCAAGAGTACACCATAGAATTGTCTTACAGTTGGGGTAAAATCCTCCCAGATAGTAGTCACTTAAGCATGATTCAAACCCATGTCCGAACGCAACCTTAGAACGTAAGTCCGTCGTTAGTCGTTTAGTTATCTTGCTTTTCATTAAAGCCTTGATTTTTGTGAACCGACGCATGCGACGTGCGGAATGTGAGGCCCGCCTCGCACAAATCCGGACTATACGAGAGAATATAGTGAGTGGTTCTATGGCTGCGAGGTACCCAGATCTAGCATCTCGCAGCCATAGAAGTCCCTCACTATCTCTCGTGTAGTCCAGATTTGTGCGAGGCGTGCCTCGCACGTCGCATGCGTCGGTTCAGAAAAACCAAGGCTTAAGACGTCTCCCCAATCACAACAGAAGCTGCAAGATCATGGCTTTAAATTGTTTATGATTCTTCCATCGGTGTTATCAGTAGGTATCAAATTTGGAGAGCGGGCTGGCCATTCAGTCAGACCTCTTCTGTTCCAACGCCCTAGATATGCGAGATTTGGAATGTCTTGTACAGGAAGAGTGAAGTTGCTGGTGCTACGTTCTGTTGCATTCACATATGCTGACGTACTATAAACGACACGTATTCTAATAGCTCTAAAATAATTTGTAAAAAGAAGACATAGTGGCAGGAGGCAAAGTTCATAATTTACAAACGCAATGCATGTCCAAACATTACGGTCTTGTACTAACACTAGGGATTAGAGAGGACAGACTCCTATTCAGAAAATATTATATTTCGATGGCTCTTTTCCTTCAACTTGAGCACAAAGTTTTGAATCACTTGGTATTACAACATGATAATGATAATAATAATAATAATAATAATAATAATAATAATAATAATAATAGCTTTTTTATTAAAAAATCTCTAAGTTCTATATTTTATGTGTTTTTCGCTTATACTGTATGACTACGTTGAACACACTGTATATTATGGTCAGACTTTCTTTCAGTCCAGAAAGATCATCACGTATGCACTTTTCAAGATTAATAATGTAATAACAGATCGTGTAAGCGTGTGTGTACGTGATCGGAGAAGATGAAGTAGAAGTCCTTCTATTTTTAAACTATATTTTATGTAGTGTATAAATCTCTAGGGACACGCAGCGCAGTAACGTTGCGTTTTAAGACGTAGCGTTAAAAAGACGGAAGGCCACGGGTTGGATTTCCGATAGGGTCGCGGATTCATATATTTATCTTACTCTCCAGACCGTACTGTGGCCCTGGGGCTTACTCAACCTCTAATAGAAATAAGTATACCACAGATGTTTATTTTGGGTTAAATGTGGCCGGCACATAGGACTGATATCCTATATATTATTAATGCCAATTGTCTACACAGGTGAGGATCTTAACCTCCTGTTACCCTGTGGGCATCAAGGCCTGTTATGAGGATGCATTCTTTATTATTATTATTATTATTATTATTATTATTAGTAGTAGTAGTAGTAGTAGTAGTAGTAGTAGTAGTAGTAGTAGTAGTAGTAGTAGTACTACTACCACCACCACCATCGACCGGTTCTGCAGATTTCCCAAAGGAGAGAATGGTGATTTATAGTGAAATTCATACCTACGAATTTTCAGTTCTGCTAATATCACACACACAGGGTGAAAGTGACATAGCTTTGTAGATTGAAAGGAACAATAGTAGGCCCTATGTATTACTTACTTACTTACTTTTAAAGAACCCGGAGGTTCATTGCCGCCTTCACATAAGCCCGCCATCGGTCCCTATCCTGAGCAAGGTTAATCCATTCTCTATCATCATATCCCACCTCTCTCAAATCCATTTTAATATTATCTTCCCATCTACGTCTCGGCCTGCCCAAGGGTCTTTTTCCCTCCGGCCTCCCAACTAACACTCTATATGCATTTCTGGATTCGCCCATACGTGCTACATGCCCTGCCCATCTCAAACGCCTGGATTTAATGTTCCTAATTATGTCAGGTAAAGAATACAAGGCGTGTAGGTTTGGGTTGTGTAGCTTTCTCCATTCTCCTGTAACTTTATTCCTCTTACCCCCAAATATTTTCCTAAGCATCTTATTCTCAAACACCCTTAACGTATGTTCCTCTCTCAAAGTGAGAGTCCAAGTTTCACAACCATAAAGAACAACCGGTAATATAACTGTTTTATAAATTCTAACTTTCAGATTTTTTGACAGCAGACTGGATGATAAAAGTTTCTCAACCGAATAATAACAGGCATTTCCCATATTTATTCTGTATTTAATTTCCTCCCGAGTACACCACCTATAGGATCTATATATTAAAATAAATAAATAAAAATTATGTGTTTTGTAATTAACTGTATGATTAATTACACAATTACACTGAGAGTCAATATAGCGTGGCAAAAATGCGTCGCCTGATTACCTACGAGAATACATACGCACTCGGTCTGAATGGCAGTATTCCGTCCCTTAGTCGTTGCAGTAGGGTTGACAGGCTTCCTAATGGCAGGAAATAAAACGACAGGCGTTAATCTTTTTATTTAACTTATAAGAAAACTGTCCATTTTATTTTAAATCTGTAAGGTGATAAATCAATCCTCATCAGTTTCTGTAATGATAGAAGTGAAAAGCAGAATCGTAAGGATAGTATTTATCGATTAAAACATTGTTAATATTTAGGAGAAAAATATCTTGTCTAGAAGAATATTAATTTGGGATTAAACAGCATTGGTTTTTTTTTTACTCTACACAAGGAATAAAATTATAAATCTACACAATTATATTACTTCCAGCCTGAATTTCTCAAATAATTACGTAACTTTCATCAGTTTTTACAGAACACGTTCAAATGCCACGAATGCCTTTTAATATTTTCATAGCTTTTAAATAATATTTTACACAAATATAAATTTAAATTGCATTAAAACACATGAATAACTATTTTAAGGTAAATTTATAAATATAATATTAAGTGCATATTATTTACAGAGATTTCTAGCTTTAAGCTAGCACAATACCAAGACTGTTTATGGGATCATTACAGTGTATTTAAGCATATTCATTTTCCGTTTTCTCTTATTCATTGAAATATATTTTACTTTTGTATTTATTTCAATATGGTTTTAAGTAAATATAAATCCTCTCGTTTCGAATAAGATTTGGGACTACATATGCTCAGATATCCTAATTCGATGTGCTTAGCTTTTTCAGCAACATTCATTACGATTACTGACGTTTAAAGCCTGATACTGGTAGGCAGCTATATTCTCATAGTCGTTATATACTTTCAAGGCTAACAGGCTGTGGGCGAAGCCCATAAAAATCAGTAACGGAAAAAAAGGAGTTTAAAAACGAGTTCAAACTCAATGTACGATTATGTAATTTTTTATTTTGACGATTTGTGTCGGTTGTATCTTAAAAATAGTTGACTGTGTTTTTAAACTCTCTTTGAAGGAAATATAGAGAGGAATATCTTTGTCGTAGTTATACAATTGCAATTTCATTGTCAATTCCATTTCTGGGCTCGGAGCAATGAATTTAGTTTTTCTTGTTAAAGTAATTAATTACAATAGCTTGTTTAACAGCACCGAACGTGGCTTTATGAGAAAGAAATCCAAATACTTCCAGTAATAAAGAAAACACATTGTCATGAAGATAACACTGCTTCTTGTTGCTTCTCTCACGCATTTTACAATAATTCAGCTATCTGTATGACGTTACAAATGATATTCATGATTAGAGCTTTAATTACAAAACCATACTTAAATTGAATGATTTGATGTCAGTACAATAAGGACTACTTTCGTGTTATGAATTAACACAAAATTGAATTATTCTTCATCTTTGTGAAAGCGTATGGCCTTTGTGACCTATTCCCTTACGGTTCTTGAAAGCGTGTCTGATCTCTCTATTTATTTTCAGGTTGTCTAGTGTTCCTCTTTCAATCGGGACTTTTCGTCCCCGAAAATTACCACCTAGTAAATTCATCACACAAAAAAAGACATTTCGTCACACAAAAGAAAAATATCACTAGAACATTTCGTCAAACAAAAGAAAAATGTCACTGCGACATATTTGCACGTTCACTAAGTAACTTCGCAGGATCTGACTGTTGTAGGGTTCCTAAGTAACTTCAATGTGAAGCTTGGCATAATAGGATTAATAAGCTAGTTGGAAAAGATCATCCGTCTCTATGTTGTCTTCTTGAGCACTTACGAAGGGAGGTCACAGAAATCAGCGGGATATGGAGAAATTACAAAGTGGGCAATCACCTGTTAAAGAAGAAGAAGAAGAAGAAGAAGAAGACGAAGTGTTGTGTCCCGCTATCAAGAATATCGTGATGGAATAATATTCCCCAGTATTTAAGGACTCTTGGCCACAACTTTGCCAGAACTTTTTGAAGTTAATTCTGGTAATCTCTTATTTCAAAACAGCAAAATTACTATAAATAAATATTGAAATAAAGCAACAGTGTATAGCCTCTGTTTTTACTCTAGGAGTCTGGTACGCATTGCACACATGACCAAAAGTCCACTGGTACGTATTAGGCTTATGACCAAAAGTACGCTGGTACCAACTGTTAGTATGACGAAATTTCCATGGTATGAGTTTTCGGGTACAAAATGGATTGGAATCGTTCCTCTTTCCTTCCAGTTGATATCTCAGTGCTGGTTTTGGTATTCAGTTTGGTCTCATTCTGTGTAAGTGCTCAATCTAATTTTGCTGGTAAAAATGTATATTTTTTGTAAAATTATCGAATTGAAGTTTTTTCTATAATAATTAAAAAAATCAGGATATTTGGCAGTTAATAGCTTTAAAAACATCAAGCTTATTATTGGAAATCAAGCAGATTAAGTATTCTACATATTTAGAATCAGTGAAAAATAAAACTGAAGGTTTGAGAATACAAGGGTAAAACAAAAAGAGAAACAAATCGAAATAAATCTTGTTTAAATTCAATTTGGTGACACAAGCAGACTATAAAGAAAGTTATAAAAATATGTAGAAAAGGTACTAATGGAATATAAATATGTTTTTTAATATGGAGGTGAAATTTGGATATTAAATACAGATTTTAGAAGGAAAATTACAGCAGCTAGAAATGGATTACTTGAATGAATGAATATTTATTAACTAAGAACGTTTTTCATCCGGTGATAGTTGTAGACAAAAAAGGAGCGCAAAAATTTCTGGATTGGAACATATCAGAAATGAAGACATTAGAGAAAGATGAATGCCGAGAGAAACATATTGCTGCAAGTAGAATTGAAAGTAAATACTTAAATTGGTTTAGACAAAGTTTGAGAATTCTGAAGCTGAGATGACCGAACGGATTATATTAATGTAAACCACCAGGGAAAAAAGAAACAACGAAGACACTTCCAAAACAAATGGAGGGATGACATACTAATAAAAGTGGAAATTAGCGTTTCAAAAATTCAAGATGCAAAAGACAGAAATCTTTGGACACGAAAAGACCATAGCTTGCTGTATTTTCAGATATATGTGCGTTTTTTTTTTTTTTCGAATATCTGAATTTTGTTGATGATGAATCCTAATATTTCCCAAATGAGGTCTCAAAAATTTCGTCAATTCTGCCTTTACTATGTGTTCATCTCCCTTACCAATACCAATTTTCATAGCCATAAGTCGGTTATGATTTAACATTATGAAGACGTAGTTTTGTTTTGATTAACATTTGTTTAACACAACGTCGTTTAATAATTCTCTTTATGTTGTACTTGTGCCACTTTATGATTCTATACTTTTCTTAATTTGTTATTAGATTTCCCAGATATGTTAAATTTGATATTTGTTCTGTTTTCTCATTAATAACAATTTTAACTCTGAATATCTCCTTCACATAACACCATTTTGTGTTTGAAGCTGAAATTTTCATGTTATATTTTCTTCATTTCGTATTTTTATATAAAGTTTGGAACGCTTTCCTAAGTAGAATTGGCAGATTTTCTTTGAACTCTGAATATCTCCTCCACTTAACACCATTTTGTGTTTGAAGCTGAAATTTTCATGTTATATTTTCTTCATTTCGTACTTTTATATAAATTTTGGAACCCTTTCCTAAGAAGAATTGGTATATTTTCTTTGAACTCTGCATATCTCCTCCACATAACACCATTTTGTGTTTGAAGCTGAAATTTGCATGTTATATTTTCTTCATTTCGTGTTTTTATATAAATTTTGGAACGCTTTCCTAAGAAGAATTGGTATATTTTCTTTGAACTCTGGATATCTCCTCCACATAACACCATTTTGTGTTTGAAGCTGAAATTTTCATGTTATATTTTCTTCATTTCGTATTTTTATATAAATTTTGGAACGCTTTCCTAAGTAGAATTGGCAGATTTTCTTTGAAATCTGAATATCTCCTCCACTTAACACCATTTTGTGTTTGAAGCTGAAATTTTCATGTTATATTTTCTTCATTTCTTACTTTTATATAAATTTTGGAACTCTTTCCTAAGAAGAATTGGTATATTTTCTTTGAACTCTGCATATCTCCTCCACATAACACCATTTTGTGTTTGAAGCTGAAATTTTCATGTTATATTTTCTTCATTTCGTGTTTTTATATAAATTTTGGAACGCTTTCCTAAGAAGAATTGGTATATTTTCTTTGAACTCCGGATATCTCCTCCACATAACACCATTTTGTGTTTGAAGCTGAAATTTTCATGTTATATTTTCTTCATTTCGTGTTTTTATATAAATTTTGGAACGCTTTCCTAAGAAAAATTGGCATATTTTCTTTGAACTCTGGATGTCTCCTCCACATAACACCATTTTGTGTTTGAAGCTGAAATTTTCATGTTATATTTTCTTCATTTCGTATTTTTATATAAATTTTGGAACACTTTCCTAAGTATAATTGGCATATATTCTTTCTTTAGGATCTGCCAAAGTTGGTCTCGATTAATATTATCCTATACATTTACTCGTATATACGGTAATTTATAAACAATATTAATGTAGGTAGTTGCAATTCTCTTGAACGAATTTATTATGAGCCAAAAATATGAGATCTGGCTGCATTTCACAGTTAAAGTAGGCTAGAAGTATATACCAATTCGATATAAATTTGTATAAAATAGCTATTCTGATTTAGTTATTACAGTATTATGTTACTGAGTAATTATAACATATATATTTTTAAATGATACAAATATTAAGAGATGTAAGTGGTTTATGGTAAGGTTTTAAGTATTTCACAAATTTGTAAAATCTGCAGAATTTTGAATTCATTCCCTTTCATAGTTAAAATTCATCTTATATTTAATCTTAATACTTGAACTAAGCTTTTTAACACTTAAATTCGCAAAGTATCCTATAGGATACAACAGGTTAATAGGCTGTTGTTATAATTTTAATATAACAATAGAAAAAAATTGGCAGGAAAATTAAAATTTCACAATACCATAATATTGTACAACATATGAAATATGGACATTGCGATAATTGTTTTCTTTACAGTCCGACACGGTTTAATAAACTAGTGTGAGAAATGAAGTTTCGCCAATTTAAAGGTTAATATTGTTAATCTGTGCCAACCTCATAGAGAGTCAGTCAAACTCTTACGGAACCACCTATATGGACTCTAATACAGTTTACTCAAAAAACTGACGCACCATTATCATCTTTCTTTTTCTCATTAGCTTTTATTGTTTTATTGTTTATAACTTTCTTATTTTGTGAACTGTCATTGTTTGTTTGTTTACTTGTTTGCCAGTTTTCTTAGTCTGTTATCTTTCATCATCTATTTGTTCCTTTTTTGTTTTGTATGCTTTGTCTAATGACAGCTTCTAATTTCAGGAAGCTCTGGTAAATAAATAAATAAATAATAAATAAATAAGTAAGTAAGTAAATAAGTAAGTAAATAAATAAGTAAGTAAATAAATAAGTAAATAAATGATCATTTTGGTGTGTTAAAGTGAAACCTGTGTTGTAAATTACCTAGTTGACTAGTTTCGACTTCGTATCAACCAACGTTAGAACTAGTGACGTCCTTGTTTCTTTTGGTTTCTTTATTTCGCTGGAGGTGAGTTTGTGTTTTATATTGTGGAGTAAAATAGGGTGTATGTTCTGATGACAGGGAGCTGGCGTACTGCATCAACCTCAAACCTGGAAGATCAGATTATTTTTATAACATTATCTTCCTCTAGATTTTGACGAGTGAACGCCATACTGCAAGACAGCTGTGTCTGTTGGTCAGCGAGTGGTATTTATCAATTAGTGAACCAGAAAACTCTTTAATATTGGGAAATGAAATAATAATATATTCTTACAATTATATAGAGTTACATATTTTGGTGTTAAAATAATAAAAATGGGATTATGAGGATTATTACACTTTTACTACGTCATACTACTTTCGACCAATAAAACGGTACGAAAGGACGTCTTTCAACCAATCATGGCTGCTTATCGCACAATTTTATCGCTTCCCTAGCATTTGATTAAGTTTATCGCTTCTCTAGCATTTGTTTGTTTTTATCACTACCCTATCATTTGTTTCTTTGTTTGCCAACATTTCACACTGAAAATTCTTTACGGTACTATAAAACGTGTTTTGCGATCGTCATTTGTTTACAGCATAGACAGTCAACTGAAAATGGCGGCTCCGTTCAAACGTTTTGGTGAAGTTAACATTACTGAAATAGAATTTCAGTACGTCAATTAATATTTTATTGTATTAGAGTAATTTATTTCTTCTAATCTTTATATACTTTCTTCTAATCGTGTAATAGTCAATTAGATCTCACTCGAGTTTTGATTTTCTCTACAAAAATCTGCTCGTGTTACTGTTGAATAAATTGAAAGAAGAAGTAATAAAGAATAATATGCAATTTCTTCTTTAAATGGAGTACTATGGACAAACATATTGGTAAGAAAAATATTCATACAGACCTATATAAATAATTACTCGTACACAATTGGAGCTGAAATTTGGGACCCATGAACTCTAAAACTAATCAATATCTATTGGGAAAACTAAAAAGGATATTTGACGCTCAACAAGAATTTGAAGAAAGAGCGAAATACAAATTTTGTCATCAGAGATCAAATAAACGTGAGTGATACAATAAATTGTAGAATATAATTATTAAAACCCAACACCTAATAGAAAATGGAAGTGGAAAGTTTGCCTAAAAGCACATTTAATTGGATACCAGAGGGACGGTGTGTAGAGGAAGACCTACATCATATTTAATACAAGGAATATAAGCTAAGGATTCGTCCCTTAAAAGGCCCGTCATTGAACACCTTTCACTTACATTTACTATGAATTCAGATCTTCCGTATAGATGATGTAAAACACTATGCATTTGTATAAATTTGTCCTTTAGAGAAAACAGGGACTAGTGACAGATAATAATTTCAGACCTAAAGATCCCAAATTATCTTGTGGTCCTACCTGTCTTTTAAAATAATAATGAGCGGAAAAGAAAAAACAATTTGGCAAATAAAATTTTCATCTAGAGAAAAATAAACCTTTCATACAACAGTGAAGTGATTTTCTTCTTATCATTATTTATACTCCAGTTTGAAAAGTAGTTTGTTATGATATCATTAAGCCCTAAACTTTATGTAGAAACAATTATTTTCTTTCTTTTTTCTTAATGGTTAAGAATGTCTTAAGTCAGGGTTGGGCACATTACGTGATTCTGAGAAATGAGCGCTGTGTGCTTTAAAAAGCGGGTCTCGCGAGCGGTGTACGTCATTCAGTGTCGTGCAGTGGTGACTCTGCAGTATGAAGGCGAACTTTGAAGACGGAGCTTCCGCTCACACACTAAAGCGTCCCGCTACTCCCAATGCTTTTAATGTATCATGGGAGGAGGAGTTCTTTTTGGTAGAGAGCAGTGGATTAGCAAAGTGTGTAATTTGGCATAAAACACTCCAACTGATTAAGAGGTTCAATATCCAACGACATTATTCTTTAAAACATGCTACTGCATTTGACAAATATGTTGGTAATGAACGCCATAAATTAATACAACTTAAAGAAAATGTTTCTCAGGTACATTATATTAGAGTATCTATTTGATATTTGCATTGCATTATATTATACACTTAGTAATATATAATTTTAAATTATACAAGTATTATGTTATATAATATCTAATATTATATATCATGAACTGCAATATACTATACTATGATATATCATAATATTTGTATAATTTAAACTTATATATTACTAAATGTACCATAATAACTTACAATGCAATATAAATATCGAATAGATACTCTAATATAATGTACCTGAGAAACATTTTCTTTAAGTTGTATTAATTTATGGTCATATCATATCATATATCATATCATATCATATATCATATCATATTATATATTAACAGGATGACAATAATGCACTTAGTGAATCGGCCATGAGAATTAGCTACAAAATTTGCCACGAAATTGCAAAGGAATTGAAAACATTCAACGAAGGTGAATTCATCAAGCGATGTTTAATTATATTGGCAGATGAACTCTGTCCACAGCAAGTAGGGGAAGTGGAAGCCATACGCCTGTCTCGTAGAACCGTGGTGAGGAGGTTCAGTATGTGCGTATAGGTTATGTTAATAAGCATAATGATTTGTGTGTGTGCATAGAGCGAAGTTTATTTCATTAAATTAATAAGAGTGTCATTATAAATTCTGTAATGTACAATGGATTGATGTAATATCCTTATAAACTATTACGTACTGACAGACTGAATGGCTAGAACAACCGTGGCTCTTGTTATATTAATGCAGGGAAGGTAGCTGTAATGCGAGTCCACCACTGCGTGAGCGTTCTGCTCTGGTTTGGAATTGAAGTGCCTTGCGGAGCGAGAGCAGCTCTGGCAGACTAGACTGAGCCGCCCTCATGCCCGGCCCTGTCTTAAGTTATATAGTTTACTCTATAGATATCCTATATAGTTATTTTATTGTTAGGAGAGGTTTTCGATGAGAGACATACATGCCTTTGTAAATGATAATTTATTTACCTGAAAAATGTTTTTGGAAACGTATTACTTTTACAAGATCATAATATGTGAGAGATAAAATAATTTAAGGAATCCTTACACCCAATTTCGAGTAAATAACCATTTTGGATCTTTTTCAAGTATATTAGAATAGACTCTTGAGTATTCCACCGTGTCCTAGATTGATATTTCTAACGTTTTAGAACTACATACAGGTTCTGTCATCAGGGAATACGCATAAGAGGTTCATGAAGCTTTAGTAAAAATAATTATATTTAACTTGAGTTACTTCCGGATCATTTTACTTGAAGGTGCATAATATGAACTAAAGGTCAAGAGAAATTCCTATTCACAGACAGAGAGAGATATATGGTGAAAAATATCGTTTCTACGTTGGCGAAAACGTGGCGTCTAAGAAAGTATCAAAATCGATTTTCTTCTCAAAGTTACCACACTTTCCATCCATGTCTCGTGTAACGACGAAGTAGAGAATTGAAATGGATTTCATTTAAAGGATTATGTTTTAGAATATTTTAAGTAGTCAAACAGTTTAATGAAGCAGGAGATTGAAATTTGTCGATTGCTGTTTCGTGAGGAATGCGAACCTTTGCGGGTTAGACTGTTGAATTTCCCACTATGACGTGATATTTTGCAGGCGCGTATGTGTTATACAACAGGTTTGCTTCCATCTTTCTCACGGAAGAAGTTGTTCATGCCACGGGGAAGAGTTGGGAGGCCGGAAGGACCCAGAAACGACTGGGAGTGAGGAATTCCTAATACAGAGCAGTGAAACGCGAGCAAAAAATTGGGAGGTGCCTTCACTACCTGAGTCTGCTACAACCGGACATTATGTCTTCCTAGAATCGCGATCGTGGATTGTCGGAGTTGATATCCAGAAATATCCCGATCAGGTTTGGGCCTGCAAGGAATTCTGTTAATGACATAACTTATTGCATGTGATAATATTTTTCTGCAAAATGTAGAACATTTTCCATTCGTTTTTAAGATTCTGGCTACCGATTTTGAGGATGTGTTGCTTTACGTATGTATACTGAAGAATATTTTTCCTTATAGGGATAGATTTCCGTGAGGATTAAATTCATTTAACATTTTAGTATAAATAAAAGTATTTTGTTTATGTTGAAAATCTATTTTCAATATTTTAACACAAATATATGATTTTAGTATCATCTAATCTAATCTAATCTAATCTAATCTAATCTAATCTAATCTAATCTAATCTAATCTATCTAATCTTATCTATCTATCTATCTATCTATCTATCTGTCTGTCTGTCTGTCTGTCTGTCTGTCTGTCTGTCTATCTATCTATCTATCTATCTATCTATCTATCTAATCTAATCTAATCTAATCTAATCTAATCTAATCTAATCTAATCTAATCTAATCTAATCTAATCTAATCTAATCTAATCTAATCTAATCTAATCTAATCTATCCTATCTAATCTTATCTATCTAATCTTATCTATCTAATCTTATCTATCTAATCTTATCTATCTATCTATCTATCTATCTATCTATCTATCTATCTATCTATCTATCTATGTATCTATCTATGTATCTATCTATCTATGTATCTATCTATCTATGTATCTATCTATCTATGTATCTATCTATCTATCTATCTATCTATCTATCTATCTATCTATCTATCTATCTATCTATCTATCTATCTATCTATCTATCTATCTATCTAAATCTAATCTAATCTATCTTATCTATCTTATCTATCTATATCTATCTATCTTGTATGTCTGTCTGTCGATCCATCCATCGATCTATCCACCCATCCACAACACAAGTTACACAACGCAGAACTGCACGCATTGCATTCTTCTTCTAATATAATTAGGAACATTAAATCCAGACATTTCAGATAGGCAGGGCATGTAAACTAGTACGTATAGGTGAATACAGAAATGCATATAGAGTGTTATTTGGGAGGCATGAGTGAAAAAGACCTTTGGAGAGGTCGAAACATAGGAGCGATAACAATATTAAAATGGATTTGAGGGAGTTGGGATATGATGTTAGGTACTGGATCAATCTTGTTCAGATAGAGACCGATGGCGGGGTTATGTGAGTACGGCAATGAACCTCCAGGTACTCTAAACGCCATTTGTAAGTAAGTTCTTCTGTAAGATATTTATTTCTGCATATAACTACAATTTTGTTCAAGCGCGCTATTCTTGCGGCTTTATTTACTTAATTTTGTACTTTTGTACGTAATATTCTGGTGTTGGTTATCATTGCTTTTAGGTAAACAAACGTTAAAACCTGTTCTAGTCCTTTTCCTAGGACTTCAAATTTACATCGAATTCGCTCTTTACCTGCTATCACACATTTTGTTTTAGACGTTGATACTTTCATGTTATATTTTGTAGATATAGGGTAAGTACAAACTTGTGTAACAGTCGTGGTTATCATCCTCAGAGTCAGATATCAATACCGCATTGTTAGTATAACGAAGAATGATGAGGTGAGTTTTGCTCATTCTATAATATTCATATTTTTTATCTCTTCTTTTATTCTTTTTATTAAAAGTAATGAACTAAGAGATTATTCCTGTCAAACACTTGGAATAATTTCAGTAGTTCCATTTCGAAGTTTATTTTTAGAAATATTATTGTAAAAAAATATATCAATTAATCCATTAGGTATATTAATTCATTTAATTTATTCATTCATAATATTCTGCCAAAGGTTAGGTCCTTTACTGCAAACCCAGCATTATCCAACCTTATTTTGCGACTTCCTCTTGGTCTCCGCATAAATCACTGTATCATACATACATACATACATACGCGTACATACATAGATACATGCATGCATACATACATACATACTGTACACACACATACATACATACATACATACATACATACATACATACATACATACATACATACGTGTTCTACCCATGGATAGGTCTTTCACTGCAAACCCAGCATTCTCCAGTCTTTCCTATTCTCTCCCTTCCTCTTAGTCTCAGCATATGATCCACATATCTTAGTGTCGTCTATCATTTGATATCTTCCTCTGCCACGAACTCTTCTCCCGTTCACCATTCCTTCTAGTGCATCAGATGATAGACGATATTAAGATATGAAGAGTCCACTGCAAGAATGGTGGATGTCACTTTCTTGTCGAAAATGAACCAAGACTGTCAATGCATAGCTTAAGACATATAGAATGTACATATAGAGTTATAAGGCATTAACACTGATAGTCATTGTCCAGTAATGATCGGAAAATCACAGTTAAGCTTCGAGCACTAAGCATTTCAAACTTCCAATTGCTTCTCCTGCAAAATGTATTCCAAATGACATCCATCATTCTTGCAGTGGACTCTTCATATATCATATGCGGAGACTAAGAGGAAGGCAGAAAATAGGAAAGATTAGAGAATGCTGTGTTTGTAGTGAAAGACCTGTCCTTTGACAGAACACTAGCCTATGTATGTTTTGGTTTTACAGGAAATGTCTTGAATACGTCATTACGTTGAAGTTAAATTTTATGAAGTAATTTCTCGATAGAAACTTGTGTTCTGTTATTGCCAGTCATTTAATATAAAGCTTCAACTTCTCGCAGATTATATTGTTATAGGATGATGTTATTACAGTAATTCCACAGAGAGCAGTCTGGATAAATTCCATACTGTCCTAGATGAACAGGACGTCGAAATTGGATAACGTAACGAGAGATGTAATCACATCTGCTTCAAATTTCTTCAGGTGGTTGATGCATGAATTTATTTAGAAACAAGTTGAGTAATAACTAGGGAAGTTTGATGAACACGAATATTTCGCTTGCTTTAAAAAGATTAGAATCATTTCTAAAGACATTGCGATGAAAGTGAATTACAGGATTTAATAAAGTGACAAAATTCTTATCTTTCAAATAAAGTATGTGAAAAATGCATCCATTAAATTAAACTTAAAGTGATATAATTTCTCACAAAGATTTAAAAACTTCCGTCCTTTATTTTTACCTGGAAGTTGTCTAGGAAATAATTTCTTCTTTTTTTTTTTTTACTCAGCCTACTGCATGCTAATAACCAGGTGACTCGCTTACAAACTTCGACTCACGCCTTTATCAGATCTATGAATCGTTCAGCTACCAGGAAATTATATTAGAGCGTAAAACAATGGTGTGAATTGACAGAAAACCAGACGAACCAGTGTCAGCAGTAACAATGGGCACGAACACAAGTTAGAGCGTGAAAAGGACGTCGGAATCGCGTGACTGTCTTACACCATATTCAGATTTCTTTCTTTATTTACTTTTCTTCACATTCACGCAACTAAAATTTAATCGTTCCTTTTTCTGTACGTACTCAATAAACTTCTTTCTTATGCTGGCTTTTGCTTCCGTTATGAACATAATTATTCATGCAAGTTATTTTTTTACATTTTTGTAACGATTCTTAGAGAAGAAACATCCAACGTTTCGAAGCTACGTATCGACTATAATGCATAGATGTTGTCTTTTCTTGCATTGTCTGGTAAAGGATCTCTTACGTTGTATTGAAGAACAACGACTAACTGTAAGACTAACAGCGCTCGTAAAGCCGAAAACCTGCACGTCAATATTCTATACGTCGCGCCGTTGACGTAAAAACTGCTTATGAATGTTTCGAGATGTCGAGATTGATCACTCCCGAAGTCCCTAAAGTCAAACAGCCTTGAATCGCCACAGTTGTTTATACCTGACTGAACTTTTATCTACTTTGGCAACTGTTATATATGTATAAACAATCAAGTAGCCTATTTCAAAACATCATCTCTACCTTTCAGTGTATAATAATCCGTTCCCCAATCTTTATTTAATTACTAGACCTTATTAAAAGGATAGGAATTTTCTTTTCATAAGTTTGAGATCAAGTGTGCAATCTCAAATAAAAAGATATTAATGTTATGTTTTATGTTTCTTAGAATTGCAAATTTATTTGAGAATTTTTTTCTATTTATATAACCATAGGTAATATATAATTGAACCAGAACATCTTGATACCTGAGATACTGTTCTGTTTTGTCTTTTTGTCTCATTTAAACATTTATAATGTTATTTATTTCAATGATGTGTGTTATTCAAAGTTACGAAATATTTCCACGCCGACCAAAAGCTATTTCGAGAGTGATGAGCGAGACTCGAAGCGCACAAAAATGACGAAACGAGACTCGAAAAACAAATGCAACGAACACAGCAAGCGAGAGCGACAGTTAGTTTTGTTCATGTCTAATACGTTTCTCCGAAACGTTACAAGGTTTCTCAATCCACGATACGTCGCATACCTTAATTGTGGCATCACTTCGTACAACATGAAAGCCTAAAATTATGTACTACTCCATTTCTCTTCAAGTGATAATTATGAACAGGCAGGCATCAAGAACTGGGACTCCTGGTAATAAGATAGGTATTGCGCAACACCACTGTTTAAAACAAAACAAAAAACCTTGTTAAGAATTTTTAGCTTATTTACTTTGTCAAGATTTGTAATTGTACCGATATAATTATAGTTCTCCAGAAAATTAAAAAAACAACATTTACTCATTATTTTCTTTCATACTTTATTCACTATGAAAGAAAACAAAAAATTAAATTTTAAATATGGTATCTTAGTTATTGTGATATTGGCAACACCCATCCCCACACAACAATTTTCATAAGTGCTCAAAATGTCTACAAATCTGGCTAAACAACGCTGTGACCTCTTTCTTATGACCTGGGTTGTTCGGAAGACTTCAGAATTCATGGGAGACACACATGTTGCTGCTCTAATTCTTTCTTTCGTGCCTTCCCTTGTTGGACGCATCTGGTAGACGAGGTCTTTAATTCGCTCACATAAAAAGCCATTTGGAGATAAGTTAGGAGATCTGGGCGGACAAGTTGCCGGTCTTCCTCGTTCAATCCACCGTCCGGGGAATAACTGGTTAGCAAGTTTTCGAGTCATGAATGAGAAGTGAACTGGGCAGTCATCTTGTTGAAGCCACATTGTTATCCTCACAGCGAGTGAAATATCACCGAGGACTTGGTGTCGAGGAGGCGTTTAATGATGCAATATACGCAGATTTTTGGGGATATGGGTGTTTTGAAGGACCCTGTAGAATACTGAATGAATAATAAGTGCGTTGCCAGCCCTTGAGGCTAAGCAAAGGAGCGAAGAAAACAAAAATTTTGTAAGGTGTAAAATATTCCGGAAAAATAAGAGGGACATTTTCCAAATGGGACAATTTTCTGCGGAAAATGTTTCTTGTCACGTCACGCAAGAAGGGTGCTCGGAACAGAGTACATTTCATATAATTTAAACATGGTGATTTAGTATTAACCATTGTATTCCAAGTGAACACAACGAAATAAATTAAATACCAGAGCTAAGATTTATAAGTTCGCTTTAAGTGTAAAGGCTTTAATGTATCTCTAAATTTATAGATGAGAATGAATTATAGAATGTTAAATCAGAAGGATACGGACACTTTGTTTTCCGTCTTAAATCCATCACATAATTATAGTGCACCATAAGCAGGAGCGTTGTGATGGTTATGCAATTAGTACGTAATTTGCACTCGTAAGGATTTCTCTTATACTATTGAAAATGACCTGCTAAGCAATTCTCGTAGTTTGAAGATACGTTCGGTTCAACACGAGTCAGATTTCCGTCTGTTTTCTTGACGAATGATGTCCATGGAGCAAATCATTTCAACGAAAGTCGCATCCCGTATGTGGTTTATAAAGGATTTCCTATTGCACATTTACGACGTCTCTAACAGAGGGCTCAAGGCAAAGATGTTGGCCTTTTCTCTCCTAAAGTCTTGATTTTTCTAAACCGACGCATGCGAGGTGCGAGGCCCGCCTCGTACAAATCTGGACTGCACGAGAGATAGTGAGTGGTTTCTATAGTTGCGAGGTGCGAGGTCTGTGCATCTCGTAGCTATAGAAATCACTCACTATCTCTCGTGTAGTCCAGATTTGTGCGAGGTGGGCCACGGGTTTCGCACCTCGAATGCGTCGGTTCAGAAATACCAAGGCTTTAAACGACCTTTGCAGATTATAGAATCATTAAATCAAAACTACTACTACTTCTACTTCACTCTTACTACTTTTGTTACTACGACTGCTACTGTTTCTACTTTGACTACTGCTACTACTAATACTATACAGTGTATAAATGAAGTATAATATCTTGGTATTATTTTGGTATTGCAAACAATGTCTTTTGTATACACTGAAGATAACGAAACAATATTTGATTGTATATCGAATGATTTCAATTAAGTATTTTGAAGAAGAGGTGAGAGCTATATAGATCTACATAGTGGGCCAGAAAACGGCCCAAAATTAGAAATACTCTATTTTCGGAAATACATAACTTTAATCTATACTAATAATAAATCTGTAGCCAAAATTTTTCTGGTAATTTTTGATTTTCCAAAAACAATTGGTCCTAACATATATAATTTACCACCCTGAAACCGAAAATAGCTTTTTTGAAAATTTTGTCTGTCTGTATGTTTGTTACATTTTCACGCGATAATGGCTAAACGGATTTCGATGAAAATTGGAATATAAATTAAGTTCGTTGTAACTTAGATTTTAGGGTATATGGCATTCAAAATACATTATTTAAAAGGAGGGTTATAAGGGGACCTGAATTAAATAAATCGAAATATCTCGCGTATTATTGATTTTTGTGAAAAATGTTACATAACAAAAGTTTCTTTAAAACTCATTTGCGATAAGTTTTATTCTTTGAAAAAGTTTGATAGGACTGATATTTAATGAGATAAATGAGTTTTAAAATTAAAATAACTGTCATCTAAGGCCGTGTAACGAAATAAAAAACAAAAATGACTTCGTCTATAAGGGGCCTTGGACAACAACAATCGAAAGCTATGAAAGATAGCCTACAGAGAATGTTTCTGTGTTTGTATGAAGTAATATCGGAAGCTAAATTAACCGATTTGTATAATCAATTATTATTTCAACATTGGAAAGTGCAGTTTCTCTAGATGGACATAATACTATAATGTTTACAGTAACTTCTGATATAATAATATAATATAATATAATATAATATAATATAATATAATATAATATAACGTAATGTAATATAATTCTATATAATATAATTTAAGTTATTTGTAGGGTTCAGAACCATAGTGGTCCAAGCGCCATTTACTGAATACGTAGAAAACAACAAGAGTTAAAATTAAGTTATTACCATAATTCAATGGAAACATATAGCAAGTAAAATAAAGTATACACATTAAATCTAAATGATGTCAATGTTCATTAAACTAAGGTTGCATGTAATAACAATTAAGAAACATGTTAAAGGAATTGTCATTGCACCAAATGAGAGCTTTTTGGACCAAAATGATCGCATTTTAATTATTTAAATACAATTTAAATTAAGTAACATATTAAACGATTTATCCTTCTATCAAACACGAATGTTCCCTGGATCAAACGTCCTATTTTAATGATGTAATTACTTTATATTTATTTCTAACAGGTGCAGCGGAGCGCACGGGTACAGCTAGTTTATAATAAATACACTGTTGGAAAGAGTAGACTTTAGAGATCAGCAGGACTTAAGTTTTATTGAGGCTCAATTAAAGTCTTATGGATGTCAATGTACAATAATGCGAAAAATGTGGTTTTTGAAGACAATGTTGATAAAATTAGTAATACTTAATAATAATTAATTATCTTTAAAATAATCAAAATAAAATAATGATGCTCTATGTAACCGCCATTTGCCCACAAAATCACTTGTAGGCGTCTTCAAATTTTACGGCCGATGCTGCCGGTTGTCCGTATCTTACTAATCGATCGTTGTAGCCTACACTTGAAACAGACCATTCTCGCTGAGAGTAGTTCCTTACAATTCGACGAGCTGATAAATTATTATATTGACGCAAATGTTTAATGAAAATCTTGTCTTCGTTTATTAAGCGAACCATTATTCACAAAATGAGAATTCAAAACGGAAGAAAACAAATGATGCTAGCACAACAAACGACTTGGCCTGCTGAACTCGTAAGACCATAATGCTTAGTTCGGCATAAACGATCGATTTTGTACTGCCTTACAAAAAATAAAAAATAATGTTCTATAAATGGTAAAAAATTAAATATTACATTACTGTTCCGATATATAAGGACTGTGAAATTTGCCTGCATACTGAACTTTCAAGTGAAATCATTACCTACTGGAATATAACCATTTAAATTTTGTGCCTTTTATTTTGGCTCACTGTGTACAATATTGTCATGCTTAAGTTAAATGAAGGAATTGAATTGTATTGAACCATTTTTAACTTATAAAGAGAAGATGTGTGTCATTTTTATGTCGCTCAGTTTTGGTACACAATTTAGTAACAATGTATGAGTGGAAAACTCAGTTAATCAATATTATTGAGCATGAGTCAGTACCCTACTTGACCGGTAACATTATTATGTAGCTGAGTAAGGAGAAGTCAATTTTATTGCAGCCAGATTACAGATATGAACGGGAGTGTCTGATTTTTTGTTGAGCGCTTTGTAATATCCACTCAATTCATGGCGAGGTACGTTTGTTACTGTTGCTAAAAGATTAAGATCCAGATTGATTCTGTGATCTAATCACTGGCTCCTAAAAACATGTTATAAGAAACACTGAAATGAAAATGCGACACAGACAAAATATTATTAAAGTCTTTTGTTCAGTGGACCGTAAAAGATTTTATTACTAGTGGCGGATACTTAACTATTCGTCATTCACCCATATAAAACCATCTGTCTAATCAAATTTACCGACAGAGTAAACCTCGGAAAAACGCAACCAGGTAATCAACCCAAATGGGAATCGAACCCACGCTCGAGCGCAACTCCGAATCGGCAAGCACGAGTCTTAGCTACGCCTATGGCTGACTTATGGTTCACCTTGTATGAATATATATTAAACAAAATAAAAAATAAATGGTTATAGCAAATTTTGAGTAAGTATTCGCGTTATATTTTACATAAAGAGTCTCTATTTTGTAGTAAACAAGTCACTCAGATGAGTGCGCTCCTAGTATAATGGCAGTTGACATTGGAAATATACGTCAACATATACGCCTAACTTGGAGTCAGGCCACAAAGGGAAACATTGAAGGAGGAGGGTTCGGTCCGGTGCTGTGGATTGAATTCGGCGTAGCTCAGTGGTCAGAGCGCTTGGTACGTAGAACCAAGGACCCGGGTACGATCCCCGGCGCCGGAGCGAATTTTTCTCCTCAAATATTAATTGTCAATATCACAGATATTATTCTGTAGGACAAATTAATAAATCGATAATAAATTTACAGAGCTGTCTTTAAACGTAACTATTTATGTTTACATTTATTGTCTTTATTTCTTGTACTCTCCATCGATCTAGCAAACATTCGCGTAAGCTGTACGTATCTGTTGACTCCATGCAAAAACTTTTTACAGAGTTGTCACGATTCCGTTTAATTTAAAATTGCTCTGAGTAATGAAAATCTACGTTCTTTCGTATCAAATTTCTGTAAATGTAAGGGATAAAACTAAAATTCGTTCAACCACGTGTTACCAGAATTCTCTGTTGTCTTAAATTGATTGAGGATATGGGGAATTTAGTCAATAATTTTCCTGAAATACCTTACTAAACGTTTCATTAACTTTTTTTCTGGAAACGTAAATAAAAACGAGTAAAATTATATTACCTGTTTCTGTTTGAGATATCTTAAAGATTATCCCACTGAAATTAATTACATGATTTACGGTTCACTTTGTATGAGTATGTAATAAACAAAATCATAAAATAATTGAGTAAGTATTGATGTTATATTGTACATAAAGAATCTCCTTTTCGTAGAACACATATTTTATATATAAATCATTACCGGACTAATTTATCTTTTTCAGAGAAACGAGAAAAATGAATCCAATATTATAGGTTAGGAGAAGATAATATATATGAACAGCATGCTCAAAAGTACTATTTCTGCGTCAGGGATGCTGGATACATAAGCTTTCGTGAAGATCTGCAAATATTTCATCATCAGAATGCTTTCCCTTTAGAGTTTGTGTAATGAGAAAGTGAAGAAAGCACGAACTAAATGGTAGCAGAATGCATACAATATAATAGTGAACAATGAATTGTTAAAACATAGCAGAAGGAAAGATTTCATTAATTTCGTGTTCTACTCGATCCTACGCAGCAGTCTCACACCATGGCTCGCTGAACAGGTTTAGTTTCCATGTCGTGGTCTATTTCACACAACCACTCCCCAATTAAGAGAGTGCTCAATGTTTTCACATACGTTGCTCTTCATGGCTTACTAACCAGTGACCGCGTTCTATTGAATACGACGTAATGCAACGTACGTACTGTATGCCACGGATCTTTATTTGTTCCTGTGATAGATAGCTTGCAAATATTTCCTTTTACTCTCACTGTTGTTAAAACATTCGTTATCCCTTCGGTTGCCCAGTGATGGAGCACGCACTCGGATGGGATTCCTGGCATTAACTGATATGATCTGCCAGTTAACATCTTGTCCAGGGTTAGCTTATTCGCGGATGATTGTATCGTATACAGGGAAATAAAAAGCTATGAAGTCACTACTCTTCTTCAGAATGACCTCAATATAATAAACAACTGGACAATGGCCAACAAAATGCAAATACATTTTCTAAAGAACAAAGCCATTAGCTTTACAAGAAAAAGAAATAAAATTATCGCATCGTATTCGTTAGGGAATTTAAGAAATGTAAATACCTAGGAATAACATTTAGCAGCGATCTCTGCTGGGAGGAACACGTTACTGGCACAGCGAGAAAAGCATGGAAAGCGTTACGCTTTGTGATGAGGGTACTAAGAAAAGGCTCTGATAAACCCAGAGAGGTTTGCATATAAAATATGTAAATATCTTTGTATTTATTATTTTTTTTTCTACGGGCTTAACTGTTTGTTATCGTGATAGGATAAATTTAATAAAGTAGTTTAAAACTACCTTTATTACATCTAACAAAATTAAACTATTACCTAAAATATCAAAAAGGATTACGATGATGTATAATCTTATTCATTATCTCAGAAGTATTTTTCCTAGTTCATTCAGTAATGGAATATGGTGCCGCATGTTGGGATCCTTACAGATTAGAACACATTAAGACATTGGAAAAGATTAAAAAACGGGCTCTCAAGCTTTGTAATATGGGGCCCACTCACGGACAGGAGAACGCGAATTCGATTATGCGCAATGTTCAAAACCTACAGAGGTGAGCCACCTGGAGAGATAAAAAAATAGGTTGCAGCCACCAAATTACTCTTCAAGGAACGACCACTCATATAAATTGAGGGAAAGAAGACAGAGGACGGACACTGGAAAGTTTTTTTTCTCAATCGTACTATCAGGGACTGGAATGCTTTACCTGCAGACTTACTAAAGGCTTTACCAATAACCAAAAATGTATTTAAAAATAGTCTTAAGGACTTTACTAATAGACGGTAGTTTATTATACACACTATTTAAAGGGTGTAATCGATGTTTTGTTACTTTAAGTGTTGTATCAGTGAAAAAGTGTGTTATGTCAGTGAAGCGTGAAGTGTGTTGTGTAAGTGAAGTGCAAATTATTTGAACAGTGAAATTTTTTTGAAGTGTTAGTGAAATCAGGACAGAATCAGTTAAATGTGTCGTAGTTTCAGTGCAGTGAGTGAGTTGACAGCGAAATAAGTGTAGTGCTGAAAGGTACTTGTGCAGGTATGAACATATCATACTCGTGGGCTTTAGTTCGAACTCCGAGTTAAGATACAAATTAGATTTACTTTAAATGTTATTTTAAGTGAACCTCCTTCATTTAATTTAGGATGTTCCTTATTATTATTACTTATTACTTATTAGTATTATTATTATTATTATTATTATTATTATTATTATTATTATTATTATATTATTATTAATTGTATTTTTCATTAGTTGTGTTTATTATTAATTGTCATTATTGAATGTAATTAGATACCACTACCACCGGGTATATATCCATTTGCAATGTGAATAAATACATACATACATTAACAAGATCGGAGGATGAGTGTTTTCTCTTGGGTTTTGCCTATTTCTTTCAAATTTTATACCTCTAACATTCCCTTTTTTAAAATGACTTACTCTTTTTCTCATTTCGTTATAATTAAATAATAATGTGGTTTCAGGATAGGTGTATGAGCTTCAATGATTCTGAATGAAAACGATCAGTCACTAATTATCATTCATTACAAGACGACTCCCCATGTGAACAGATGCACGTTTATCTTTATTTTTCTTCCAGTAACCATGGCCTTTGTCTTGTTTGCATTTATCTTTATCCCATACTGTTGAAAGCTATCATTTAACACCAGTAGCATATCCCTTAGTTTATCTCTTATTCCGCAAATAATATCATACCATAAGCAAGAGAGAGAGGGTTGAAAGTAAATCTTGAAAAGACAAAGCATATGAATATGTCTCGTGATCAGAATATTGTACGAAATGGAAATATAAAAATTGGAAATTTATTCTTTCAAGAGGTGGAAAAATCAAATTTCTTGGAGAAACAGTAACAAATATAAATTATACTCGGGAGGAAATTAAACGCAGAATAAGTATGGAAAATGCGTGTTATTATTTGGTTGAGAAGCTTCTATCATCCAGTCTGCTCTCAAAAAAGCTGAAATTTAGAATTTATAAAACAATTATATTACCTGTTCTTCTGCATGAAAGAGGAAGAGGTTAAGGATGTTTGAGAATAAGGTGCTTAGGAAAATATTTGGGGCTAAGAGGGATGAAGTTACAGGAGAATGGAGGAAGTTTCGCAACGCAGAACTGCACGCATTGTATTCTTCACCTGACATAATTAATAACATTAAATCCAGACGTTTGAGATGGGCAGGGCATGTAGCACGTATGGGCAAATCCAGAAATGCATATAGAGTGTTAGTTGGGAGGCCGGAGGGAAAAAGACCTTTGGGAAGGCCCAGACGTAGATGTGAGGATAATATTAAAATGGATTTGAAGGATTTGGGATATGATGGCAAATACTGGATTAATCTTGCTCAGGATAGGGACCGATGGCGGGCTTATGTGAGGGCGGCAATGACCCTCAGGGTTTCTTAAAAGCCATAAGTAAGTAAGTATAATATCTGTGTAGCTGCTATATCACATTATTTGTAATTGTTTCATTTGCATTAATCGGGCCAGTCAGCGGTCGGGGATGTATGTATGCACACTGCAAATGGGTAAGTACCCGGTGACAGTGGTAAGTAATTACACTCAATAATTACAGTAATAATAAAATAGTAATAATATTAATAATAAAATAATAATAGCAATATATAATAAAATTAAGAAGGAGCATCCTAAATTAAATGAATCACTTAACATAACATAATTAATTAAAGTAAATCTAATTTATATCTTAATCCTAAGTTAGAACTTAAAACCACGAGCATATATGATATATGTTCAAACTTGCATAAGTACCTTTCAGCACTACACTCATTTCGCTAACAATTCACTCACTGCACTGGAACTAAGATATATTTTACTGACACTATCCTGATTTCACTAACACTTCAAAAACATTTCTCTGCTTAAATACTTTGCACTACCACTGTAAACTATAGAACTCCACTGACACAACACACTTCACTGTCACAACACATTTCACAGACACAACACACTTCTTTACTGATACAACATTTCAAATAACAGAACATCAATTACATCCTTATTATTCCGTAGAATTGTACTTACTATATTAACCTCAAATCGCTAGCCTAGACCCCATTACATGCAATTTAGTACGATCACTATAACTCACACCCGTTCACTATAAATCTATTTTTCTGCCACTATAACTCTCAGAATTTACTTATAAGCTCACTGCACTTTCACTACAACACACTGCACACCCAATATAAATCACTAGAGATTCACTATGTTTCTCTGCTTACTCACTATACTTGTAAAACCACAAATAGTCTGCATAATGTATTACCGTCTATTAGTAAAGCCCTTAAGCCTATTTTTAAATACATTTTTGGTTATTGGTAAAGCCTTTAGTAGGTCTGTAGGTAGAGCATCCCAGTCCCTGATAGTACGATTGAGAAAATAAAACTTTCCAGTGTCCGTCCTCTGTCTTCTTTCCCTCAATTTATGTGAGTGGTCATTCCTTCAAGAGTAATTTGGCGGCTGCAACCTATTCTTTATTTCGCTCCAGGGATCGGAACGATTTTGCGATACGCTTGTAGATATGCGGAGTATTCTTGTATTGAATTAAGACTGACTTATTTGCGAGTGTCCACGACTGAGCCCCATAACCAGGCGGGTTGTTCTTGCTGGCGGGCCAGAAGTATTCCTGGCATGGAACGCCAAATGATGTTTTTCGAAGAGGATCGCTTTGTGTCTATTCTTATCGAAGAACGTTCGCTGTATACCTGTATTTGGTATCTGTAGAATGACTATGTGTGACGGAAACTGCTTGGAAAGCGCCCTGTCAACGTTCGAGGAGTGATATGTGTTAATCTTGTGATCATTAGGGATTTTCTTGTGTTGGTGCAAAATGTGTCCAAGCTGTAAAGCTGCCCGAAGGGCGACTCGCTTCATCTCTACCTCAAGAGGTTTGTACTTGTAATAAAACCAATTGCCTGGTCTGGACCCTGATATATATTCCCACTGAGTCCATACATACAATTATATTCAATTTATTTTTTATTTACTTGTTTATTTATTTATTTATTCATTCATTTATGTATTTATTTATTTATTTTGCTAATAATTGTAACATAAAATATAATATAAACAGATAAAACTTTACCTCACCCCTGAAAGAGTAGAACTCGTGCTCAGGGGTGGATTCCTGAATTTAAATTAAGAAGTATATAATACAGTTTGTCTTGTCTACTACACAATAAGAATATAAGATGTAAATTTACAATTGTTCATTTTTTATGAAATCCATACATAGCTTTTTAAATTTAATTCTAGAACTATTAGAATTGACAAGATTAGGATATTTAAATATAAATTTGTTATATAGTGTAAACATTGGTAATTTCGTGATAATTTCATGAAAATTAATTTAAAATTTAAATGTGTAAATATATCCTTATTCCGATTTTTTCATCTAAAAGACGATAATTTGCTGTACAAATCTGGAGACATAAAAGATTGGACACGTTCTTGAACAAGTACCAAAAACCACTTTTACAACTTAAGCTAAAAGGTTGGTTATTTCGTGATAACCTTGATAATTTCGTGATATTACATTGATAATTTCATGAGAGGTAGACGAATTGTGGAAAAATTCATTAAAGTCAAATGAAGTTCTCATTTATTGTTACAAGACTTCAAACATAGTAATTCCGTCTAATATTCATAGCAAGAGAAAATAGAAATACATATCAAACACATAATAAGAATGAAATCAAAGTAAAAATTGAAATTGAAAAGGGATCTTATTTGCCCTGAAAGGGTGAACACTTTTATTACGGACTTTACTATAGCCTATATTACTAGGGTAACTCCAAAAGTAATGCATAACGTTTGTTTAAAAATTGTATTTTTATCCTACAGCTTTGCTATTTTCACAGAATGTAGATACATCCTTAAGGAACAAATGTCACTTTTCCACATAATCCCCGTCCCTTTTAACTGTCTTACGTAACCTAGGAACGAGGGACTGTAGACCAGCACGGTAAAAGTCTGGACCAACAAGTCTGAGCCACTCTTTTGCAGCGTGCACAAGGGAGTCATCTTCTAACCTCGTTCCGCGAAGGGATCCTTCAGTTTACCAAAGAGATGGAAATACGCACGGTGCCAGTTCAGGACTGTAAGGCGGGTGTTTCAGTGTTGTTTATCCGAATTTTCTTATCTGGTCTGTGGTCTTGTGACTGACATATGGCTGTGCGTTGTCACGCAATAGCAGAACATTCTGCTTCTCCCGATGTGGTCGAACACGACTTAGTCGAGCTTGAAGTTTCTTGAGAGCTGCCACATACGCGTCAGAATTAATGGTGGTTCCGTGTGGAATTATATCCACAAGCAAGAGTCCTTCTGAATCGAAAAACACAGTAGCCATAACTTTTCCTGCCGAAGGTACACTTTTGAATTTCTATTTCTTTGGTGAATTTGCATAATGCCACTCCATTGTTTGCCTCTGTCTCCGGTCCAAAATGGAGGAGCCATGCTTCATCTTCTGTCACAATTCTTGCAAGTAAGTCATCTAGCACTTATCATTGGCACTTAGCATGATAACAAATCAAACAGAAGCTACACTGAACCCATTAGTCCCCCTTTTCTTTTTTGTTGTCACAACTTATCTTCAGATTTCTAAAATTCGTATTGTAATACAATTTCTAAAGTAGTATAAAATGTAACGCTTAATGCTCAACAAAATTTCGCCTCAAACAGCTAAGATTTCTATCAGTAAATCTAAGCCTATATGGCGACTATAGCTGTATCTAAAATTCCAAAAACATTTCCTAAAATTTCATTAAGATATAATAAATCATTGTACCAAATATCATATGCTTACCTTTAGTAATTACAAACATCCACAAAATTTGTACGCCTGATAAGTCGACGCTGACTTGCTCTCTCCAAACATAAAAGCCCTCTGAAGCAGCTACAATAATCACACAAAGCGTAGATGTATGTTTCTGGAAACAGGACAACATATGCAATCCCTTGGCGGAAATTTGAATCTCGTAACACCATTGGTTAGTTCACAAAAGAGCAAAGAAAAAGTATCACGAAATAACCACTGCCACGAAATTACCAATGTTTACCCTATTCTTACTACTATGATTAAATACTGTAGCAGTGTTGCATTTTGTTCAAACAATCTTAAAGAATTCATACCTTTTATTTTATCACTTCGAGAATACAATTCAAAATTATTTTGATTTTTATGTATGAATTTTATTAACACAATATAATAAATTTGTCTGATTTTAAGAACATTAAAGTCTAAAAAAATTTTTTGAGATGAAAAATCAGTAAGTTTATGAAGACATATTTTAATTATTTTCTTCTGTAATACATAGAGTGGATTAAAATTGGTTTTAATTAAGCCACCCCATCCTACATTTCCATACATAATTATTGATTGAAATAAATTTAAGTATATTGTGCGTAATAAACTTATTGACAAGCAATTTCTCAATAAAAAAATAATATATTATTTTACGTAATTTATTACAAAGGTAATTAATGTATTGATTCAATTTTAAATTACTGTTGAAAAGCTCATCTATTACCAAGAGACTTGAGTGTCCATTTTCCACGCTGGATACCCGGATACAATTTGCATTCAGTGCAATTTGTTTCGGAAAAAGAATTTAATTATTTCTCGACGTACTCCTGTCTCCTCTGTCATCACCTCAATATTATCTTAATAATAATTTACGCATCTTGATTCAAGGAATAAGAGTCAAAACATGATCATTTGGTTATTATGGAATCATGTGTAGGTTTTTATGCTTGTTTTGAAGTTGATACTTCCGAATTAAACGGATGGAGATAGCAGAGTTTACTTTTCGATATTGTTATGGAAGTAAGTTATGAAGCTGTGAACAAAGTGTAATATTCAACTCACTATATCAAAAAATGAAGATTTTGGACTTACAGTAGGCCTACTTCCTTCTGCATTTTGAGACAAGGCAGTCTTTGTCATGAATGCAGAAGAAAACTGAAAACCACTTTTTTTTCCATTAAGAAACCATGTAGGAGACACTCCCATGTTATAGTTGTTTCTTTGTGATCTAGAGAATGTACAGGAAGAGGTCCCCAGCTAATCGAGATCAAGGCCTTTATACACTCCGCTAACACCCCTGCAGGCTTTCTATGCTAATTTAATTTGTAATTGACGTTGTGCTTGTAACCTCTTTTAAAATTGTTATAATAGCATTTTACTTTAATTGTGCTTTGAACTACGCCTATAAAGCTTAAGCGTCGAAATTCAACGTGGGTGAGTAATGGCCAAAAAATTTTGCCTAGTGCCCACCATCGGACTTCTTTCATTTACCCTAAATATACGAGAGTCGACCCTGAACTTCACTTCTGTTACTTACTTACTTATTTACTTACTTACTCACTTACTTACTTACTTACTTACTTACTTATGGCTTTTAAGGAACCCGGAGGTTCATTGCCGCCCTCACATAAGCCCGCCATCGGTCCCTATCCTGGGGAACATTAATCCAGTCCCTACCATCATATCCCACCTCCCTCAAATCCATTTTAATATTGTCCTCCCATCTACGTCTCAGCCTCCCCAAAGGTCTTATTTCCTCCGGTCTCCCAACTAACACTCTAAATGCATTTCTGGATTCGCCCATACGTGCTACATGCCCTGCCCATCTCAAACGTCTGGATTTAATGTTCCTAATTATGTCAGAACTTCAGTTCTCTCATTTTAAAATTCATCACTTGGCGTGACTGATCCTACAAACCTCGGCAGTGGTCTAATAACCACTAAACGACTTTAAGATAATATAAGCTTCAAAAGTTGCTGCCTGTACAGACCGATTATTTAGTCCTGACAACTCGCCGACGCGAAAGAGGGGAAGTAATAGGAGTAGTGGGGAGAGCTCCGGAATAGAGATAAGGGCGAGCGATCAGTAAGGAAATGCAGTACAGCTTAACTGGATTTGAAACATACCGCTCTGCAGCACGTGTGACATCCGATCGCTTTGAATGCAAGCGACTGACTAACTCGAACGGCATAACTTAATGGACTCGCCTGACCCAGGTGCACATTGTCGGCGACTGTCAGGACTAAATATTCATATTGTACTATTTTTGGTTATTTTATAATTTCACTTTTAAATAATTAGCGCTAATATGCTATTCGGGAAGAATAAGATACAAATTATAGCATTGCAACCAGTGTAGGACCTATATCAGGCCTGGGCAATAATAACTCAATTGAGTCACCACCTTAACTTCCCACTCCACCTTCTCCTGCTGAGACAGTAATGTTTTGGTGCGGTACGAGTAGACAGGAAAGTCAGAGACGGATTATATAAGGCGGGCATTATAATTTTGACGAACTTTCGGCTCTCGCTGGTCGCCTAAAATCCACCACTGATATGCAGTGCTTTGCTGTGTGTTTGTTTTTAAGACAGTGTAAGCGAAAAGGACATGGGTCAGGGTTTCTCCGTCCCTGTCACTGCCCCTTTTATGATGCCCAGGGAGCCATACATACTATAAAGCTCTTTCTGATATTCAACTGTTGACGTCTTCTTCCTGAGTACCTCTACTTACTAATAAAATTCCTGTATTAAGTTCAGTAACTTAGTAATGTATGGATGTAAAATACTGGGTGACTTACCTGGCGATAGACGTCTACACAACACTGCTCTGACAAAGCGGGCCTGGTTGGCGAGTTGGTATAGCGCTGGCCTTCTATGCCCAAGGTTGCGGGTTCGATCCCGGGCCAGGTCGATGGCATTTAAGTGTGCTTAAATGCGACAGGCTCATGTCAGTAAATTTACTGGCATGTAAAAGAACTCCTGCGGGACAAAATTCCGGCACACCCGGCGACGCTGATATAACGTCTGCAGTTGCGAGCGTCGTTAAATAAAACATAGCATTAACAAAGCGGGCTAGGCAAAAGCTGATCTGTACACGCATAACCCTACGTCTATTAAGTTGAGATGTCATCGTTTCTAGCTTTTCCTTGTGCATAAGCGAATTTTGAATAAAACGAGATGATCAATTTAAATATTGCGTTCCGCAAAGAAAACTTTTAATATAAATATATTAACGATGTTGTCACATGAAATTCAGAGACAGATCGGATTTAAGTTTCTCCCATTGGGGTCCAAATGTGTTCTACGATTATACAACTTAGTGAATAAATTTATGAGACGAGAAGTGTAAAAGATAGAGAACTTAAACAGGTACAAGAGCACTAAAAAGAATACGTTGAATGAAAAAGAGATTCCTCTGTCAATCGTTTTGTCTTGTCTCGCAGCATATGGGTGTTACATTTAATTCCGTGTAAAGGGCTACGAAGTTTTAAAGTTAAAACCTAAACATTATATGATGCGAATACTACGATGTGGTGACCCTGCACAACATTTGACAAGTTATTTGGGATAAATACATCCACACTAAAATATCTATATTTAAAAACTTGATTTGTAACTGGTTCTTGTAGCGTTGCTTTAATGAGAATTAAAATTTTGTCTTACCAGCATGCAAAGGCTTACCTACCGATAGCACATTGTATCGCTCGACGGTCGATTGAAGACTGGAACAATCAGTAGCTATATTTCTTACTGTATTTTACTGTGGTAATAAGTAACAATGTTGATTACATTTTCATACGTTTAATACAAGAGTGCCGTTCTCAGTGATCTAGCAGTTAAGGTTTGTATCATTAATTTGTATCATTTCGGGCGGTGCAGCTTGTGGCGGGGGATGGATTTGCTTGCTTTTTCTCCTCTGGAATTAATCCCATCCGAGCTATGCCAGACTTATTAGGTACACAGAAGAGTGGTCTGTGGATAAGCTTCGGGGCTTCTACCGTGTTGTCTTGGTGTTGGTGGCTGACGTTTCGACCGTTGCTGTGTTGTGGTCATCTTCAGAGCAGTTGGATAAGGAAATAGTCTGCGAGCTCGTTTGTATATAGTAGTTTCGATGGGGGGAGTACTTTCGGTGATATACTATACTCGAGACTACTATATATATACGAGCTCGCAGACTATTTCCTTATCCAACTGCTCTGAAGATGACCACAACACAACGGTCGAAACGTCAGCCACCAACACCTAGACAACGCGGTAGAAGCCCCGAAGCTTATCCACAGACCATGTACACCAGCCGCGGAAGCCTACGCGAACACACAGAAGAATCCCTTTCTTTGAAATAACAAAACAACGTTTCTGCATGCTTCTTTTATTTTCACTAAACTGTACTTGGCATTGGAAAGGGTCGCAATGTACCTCTCCCAAAAAGACTCGATTTTCTTGGTCATTGCTGCTGTGAGACACCGTGCAGTCTATGAAATCGCTCACTACTGGCCTGCCATCTCTCATCACAGTTCAGCTGTCGTATGACTCTTGACGCACATTACGTCGTTCAAAATTCGTTTCCAGAGATCGGAAACAACCCTCTGTATAGTTTCATGACAAAATATCCGCTCATTCCACGTTCAATAGGAAGAACTTTTTTTTTCTATCTCGATTTGTATTACCCAACATACCCTCCAGTATTTTTTCTCCGAACATAATATTGGTTCTTAAAAGAGTTTTTCAGCGACATCAGATATCCAACACGGTTTGATAGGTCAATTTAAACATATTTTTATTGAAAACTTTTCACCATACATTAGAGAATTAAAACGAGTATATATATATATATATATATATATATATATATATATATATATATATATATATATATATATTGGATTTTGTAATGGACGAAAACAAAGTTTAATATAAGAATATATATAATTATTACAGTGTCATTATTTAACGACCAGTACTGTATGCCATTTAAACTCTACCCGAGCGCGTGTCCAGTTTTCGGCATGCGTTCTGGTGTGGTGAACACTAATTGCTCATTAAAGAGACCGGCCGTGCCATTACTTTGTCGGAAGATAGTTTACCCTAATAGTTGCTTTCTGTGGCTACTCATTAATATAGAGTTCATGTAGTACATGGATGAGCATTTACTAGTTCGCAAACCAGAAGTGCATCGAAAGATCCCTCCTTAGCCGAGAGATGGGGGTTATGATTTACAGCGCCGGTCTCTTCGTATCACTCTCGTTCTGTATCGTACAAATCAAAAGAATTGAAGGAATCAGAAGGAAAGGGGTATAAGAGCACTTTAGTTGCTTTTGAAAAAAATATGATTGAAATTCTTTAAGCTTTTGTAAATTCCGTCAAGCTTTAATTTTAGTTTTAATGTATGATCTAGGCAAAAGATATGTCCCTTCGCCACTAAAATTGCTTATGCTTTAGCTTATCCTGGTTACACTTTACTAATTTTATTTAGAAAAGTCACATGTGCCCCTTTGCACCTGACCGCTTCAATTCGAGTTGGATTGAGCCTATCGTCATGATTCATTCAAAGACAATGAAACAAACATTTAAACGCAAATTTCATGATGAATGGAAAGAACAGCTGTTTTTCCATTTTGCCAAAGGAGGAAATGTGCTTTCCCTTTTACAGTATGCTCAAAAATATTAATTGGTGTACGCAAAGACACTTCGCAAAAGTATTACGCGGTCAATAACGAAGATTACAGGAACATTACGAGTACTTCTATTATTATTATTATTATTATTATTATTATTATTATTATTATTATTATTATTATTCCTGATGCTGCTGTTAGCAAAAATAACAAATATGGTTATTCAGTGTTTCACAACGAATTTTTCTTATGGAAGTAACGAAGATAAATTTCAAGCGAAGGATTCTGTGGTTCCAACATAAAAGATCTTATGTCAAGTGTTACGATATTATGTTGTGTATTCTGATGGTATCTTTATTGTAGCTAATAGTGGTGTGTATATTTTGATTATTTTTCTCTTCAACCTATTGTTATGAAACATGATTGCTATGATTTTACATGGTCGTTCAAACTTCAAATGCTCGCTCCTGAAAGCCTGCAAGAAATTATATATCATATTTCCCCTTGAAGAAACAGAATTCTGAATTATTTTAGTATTATTTGTGGTCGTTAACGCAGAAAACAGTTAATGGATTTGAAAAGTCAATTGGAAGAAATAACATCTATGGAATCTGATAAAAAAGAAAGCAAATTACCGATAACATAGTCCTAACAAGTTACAGTACATTTTATCTTTTGAGATCATTCAGGCTCTCGTTAAGGCATATATGTCCATGTCTAAACAGTTCACTGACGGGGAATTCATTGAAACTTTTGTGGTGAAAGTAGCTGGAAAAATGTTCGGAATACCTACATGATTTTGAAATAATTAGACAGTCCACGCGTAGTATTGTCAGACATTTTAGTCTTTCAGACCGAGTCTATTTAAAAAACGTGATTTTGTTCTCAATTTTCAGATGGAATTAATATCAGTGCAAAATAATACGTCATTTTAAATTAAAATTAAAACATGTCGGAATTTACGAAAGCTCAAACATTCTTAATCACATTTCTTCAAAACTAACTGAAGTGCTCTTATACCACTTTGCTTCTGACACCCTGATTTGTACGGTACAGAACGAGAATGATACGAAGAGACCGGCACTGTAAATCACAGCCCCATCTCTTAGTGTTGGAGGGAAGTTTCGAAGCACTTTCGGTTCGCGAACCAGTAAATGCCCATCCATGAATTGAAGGGTTCAGAACCATAGGAGTCAAGCGCCATTTATTAAAAACGGAGAAAGCAAGGATTGAAGTTAAGTGACTACCATAGTTTAATGAAGATTGACATATCATTTAGTTTTAATGTGCGTACTTTATATTACTTGCTATATGTTTCCATTGAATTATTGTAATAACTTCATTTTAACCGTTGTTTTCTACGGTTTTAGTAAATGGCGCTTGGCCCACTATGGTTCTGAAGACTACAATTGCAGTATAGTCTATGTTACAAGCTTTATCTTAATGTGGTATGTCACCGTTATTATTTGTCTCTTCTTCTGCTTGTTACCATTTCCCTTTCCACCTACACTTTATCTTTCTTTCCTTCTTTTTATATGTAGGGTGCCTAACGTCTTTCGGCTGGTGAATTGGGCGATTCAGGGTACAGGTTTTAATGTTAAAATGTGTATTTTTAAATAGGAACTGTTTTAGGTGTTTCAGTGAAAGGGTTTTTTTTTTAGTTTTTTTGTAGACAAAAATTATCAGGTAGAATCTGAACCTAAGTAATGCATATTTTCATATGCATGTTTTGAATTTTATGGAATATTACAGTGTATTTGCTCATGTTGTCGACACTACTCATTTGTGATGCAGCTAATCAGAGTTGGTTGTTGATAATTAAAGACAAATGTGGTTAAAATATTGGGTATATACTTCTTTCTCTAAAAAAATCTTCATAAACATTTCTAGTTAAAGAATTAGCAGAGCTAACTTCAATATTATTTTACAACTTTGACATTTGAAATACACGTTTTCTAATAGCTGTCTTTTGCATCTGGTTTTTATTGAGAAAGTTTAACCTCTGCTTACATCACCCATATAGAATAAGAAGAAAGAAAAGCCTAAGAAATTTAAATTTGACAAACATTTCAAAGTAAATGTAGTGACATAAAAATGGGTAAAAATCATGAAGAATCTTTGATATTTCGAAGAGAGTGTGCTTGAGAGATAAGAACGGTTATTCAAAGTTTAGCTTTTCTTCCATTAGGCCTATTATTCAGACTATAATCTTATAGCAGCCTATATTATTTCATCTTTCGTCTAACCATTTTATATATTTGACCCGTACAACAAGTATATCTTCCGGATGTCGGTACCGATGGCTGATGAATCATTGCGTGTGTAACTTGTCATTTCCAACACCTTCCGACAACAGTTGTGTGACTGGAGCTCCATGTAAAACATTATTGCCGTCGAGAGTCGCTCTTATTATTTCCTTATCGGAAATGAACGATGTAGGACAGCAAACAAAATAAATATCATACGTCATTATTGTTTATATAATACGTAATTCTGCCAAAGGCAGGTGTTAGTAAATGAAGATGACTATCATATTGAACCAGAATTGTAATATGTATAATAAAGACGAGAACAGGAACCATTTCGTAAACATGTATCACTGGAAAAGAGATTGAAGACACTTTTAGAAAATCCCCACGCATATAGTGACGTGTCACAACTATTACATTCCAAAAGAAGATTTCTGCTTCTATATACCTAATTATGCAACTTTAGCTTGGAAACAAAACTATTGGTCATTAAAGGTGCCCTTCTACACTGCTGTCAAATCTCAGAAACACTCTTTCGTAGTGTAAATGACTCCAAGGCTGCCATCAAATCAATAGGCCTAATCATGTCACGAATATACTGCATAATCTTTTAGAATATCTGCAATTCGAAAGTTATTAAAAAAAATAACAAAGAAATTATATTACAATGCATACCGGGTTGCTATAGAGTGTTTGGAAATGAAATAGCTAATGTAATTGTAAAATCAATCTCAAAATTATTGGAAAGTCACAAATCAATGATTTATCTAGAGGAAATCAATACTCAAGTGGGATTTAATTCACTATTACACGATTAGAAGAAAGTATATAAAGATTAGAAGTAGGCTACTCCAATACAATAAAATATTAATTGACTTACGAAAATACAACTGTCTTCAAATGCATTATTGTACCATCTTAACATTACAAATATTACGCTAGATGCATGCTAGATGGCAGTAGTGTGTTATGACTAGCTGTTATCTTGCTATCAGTTGTGCCAACTATGGAATCTTCATTGAACTCTGTAGACGATTACTAGCAATGCCTTCTCGATCTAGATCACGATGGCAGTATTACTAGTCAAGAAGACTTTGTTGATTCAGTTTCATTTTTATTAAAACAGTTGCATTCCACTTCAATTATCCGAATCCCAGTAATCAACGTCACTTGACAGATGATTTTCAATAAATCTTAGTATTAAACAATCTCTGATACGTGACTATCCATAATATCATATAGCAGAAGCTATAACATAACCTAAATAATATAAACAAGTGTTAGAAAAGTTTTAATTAACGACGATGACATAAAAAATAAACATGAATAATTTTAAAAGGAATAATTATTGAATGTACAATTTTCAAATTTGAATGTTTTAGTGGTTGGTGGTTCAGTTGATATTATATTGGACGTGTGTGTAAAAGAAGTGGAACTCGTTGATGTAGGCCTACATGTTGTATTCCTCAACTTATTCAGGATTTCCGAGTGGTGCTCTTCATTTATTTGTAAATAGGATTTCAGGGAAGATGCATAATTATGACCAGTGACCTTTATTAATTCTTATTCTTGAATGCCAATGTGAGTCATATTTGAAACTGCTGTGCATCGACTGGAGTGGTTTGTAATTATCTGTTTTTTTGTTTTTTTTTTTTTGACGTCCAGACCAGCGCAGTTTGAAATGTTGGCAAACAAAGAAACAAATGCTAGGGACGCGATAAAATTAAAGAAATGCTAGGGACGCGATAAAATTGTGCGATAAGCAGCCATGATTGGTTGAAATACGTCCTTTCGTACCGTTTTATTGGTCAAAAGTAGTATGACGTAGTAAAAGTGTAATAGTCACTCAAAATCCCTTGAAACACGATTGATTCACTTTCAGAAAGGTATATACGTCTTATGCAGGAATGGTTATCGTGTAATACAGGCAATTGTATATAATTTCTCCTGAAAGAATTCAATGGCATAAGGATTTAGCAATAGCTAGCAGATAGCAACTGTATATTCCTACTACAAAAAAAGAGTGATTAGAATAATATTAGGTGCCAAACCTAGGGAATCGTGTAGAATCTTTTTGAAAAAACTACAAATAATTCCCATAGCTTGCCAATATGTTTTCATTAATTCCTCTATTGTATGTAGGCTAAACATTGAAACTTCGTAACTAATTCAACAGTTCATAGCATAAATACTTATAAAAATGACTTTCATATTCCATCGACCTTCTATTCTGTAGGTGAATTTATGACATTCTACAACTTGTTTTATGTTTTATTATTAATTGTAATTATTGAGTTAAGTTGTATTGTGTATTCTTATTGTATTGTGCATATAATTGTATTGTGTATTGTATAATTGTATTGAGTATTGTATAATTGTATTGTGTATTGCAATTTTATTGTGTATTGTTTATATTGTTTATACCATTGCCACCGGTGCTTGCCCACTTGCAGTGTAAATAAATACATACAACACTGCATGAATATTTCTGTTTTGTAGTAAGTATCGATACTAACTCCTTGTGTTGTATTAGTATATTGTGAAACTCTTCTGTATATATTTGAAATAGACTGTGACTACAGGGTTGTTTCCGATCTCTGATAACGAATTTGAATGACATCATGTGAGTCAGGAGTCCCACTACAGCTGAACTGTGTCGCGAATTGACACACCAGTATTGAGTGATCTCATAGAGTACACTGCGACTCACAGCAGAAATTCTCAAGAAAATCGAGCCTTTTGGGAGGGGTAGATTACGACCCTTTCCAATGCCAAGTACAGTTAAGTGAAAATAAAAGAAGCCTGCAATAAACGAGGTTTGTTATTTCCAAAAAAGGCATCTCCTGTGTACTTAATAAGATTGGTAAAGCCCGAGTGGAATTAATTTGTATCATCTCGTGGGGTGCGGCGACTTGTGATGGGGGAGGAATTGCTTGCTTTTCCACTCTGGAATTAATCCCATCCGAGCTTTGCCAGTCTTATTAGGTAAACACAAGCTGTCTTTCTTGGAAATAACGAAACCACGTGGTTTGCAGGCTCCTATGATTTTCACATAACTGTACTTGGTATCAAAAAGAGTTGTTATGTACCCCTCCCAAAAAGGCTCGATTTTCTTGGGGAATTGCTACTGTGATACACCGTGTACTCTGATTATGAATTCACTCACTACTGGTCTGTCACCTCTCGCCGCAATTCAGCTGTCGGTGTGATTCCTGACGCACATGACGTCTTCAAATTCGTTATCAAAGATCGGAAACAATCCGGTACAATAATTAAGACTTTGTAGTACATAGGTACTATTAAATTTTTTTCTGACATTTTCCAATTCTAGCTGTGAAGCGATCTATGAATACCATGAAATATAAATAAATACCTTGCAATACAACATCATCCGAGATATCTCCAAAAATTTGCAGTCACAGACAGAATTGGAATCTTGTTGTTTAACATTACCTTCGCGGCTTTAAACTTTCGTTATCATCAGAATGTTCCAGATGTCATAGAAGCGACGATACAGTGGTACACATCTTTCTGAAAAATATAGCCAAGGAAGAAGAAATATTTATCTAAAAAAAATGCATACAGTAGAAGTCCTCGAAAAACCATACAACTTGAAGACAGTCCTCAAACTTCCCAAACTTTAGCTGCTTGCCTGTAAACTGTTGTGTGAACAACGTGCACTCGACGTTTAGTTTTCACAAGCACATATGAAGATTGAATTAAAAAATGGTATCATAAAAGAAACCCCAAAATATTATTATTCTTCTTCTTCTCCTTTCATTAGGATCAAATCCTGTTGGTTTTCAATTGGTGCCGCTATTCCCCGAGGCATGTGACCAGCTTTCCAGCCATCATAATAAAGGAAATGAACTGTTACGAAAGGCATGAAACGAATATTTTTCCTGCGTTGAAATTACATGATTATTTTCGCGTAAATAATCGGAGACCTATGAATCTGGGAGTATAATATTATGTTATATACCAGAGGTCTCCAAAAAGCGTATCGTCATTCGTGCTCTCGATGCTGCCCGCCGAATACAGTGTGCTGTAAGGGCAGAGAACGGGAGAGACTTGTACCTCAACAGATGGGAGCGATCAGTGGGGGATCGCGGCAACGGTCTGCTTAAATTTACAAGTAATAACATCAAAAGAATAAGAAATATCATACGTTTGTATATTATTTTGACATACTATGAAGCTGGAACCCTGTCTGTTGCTATTGACACAAGCCATTGCAAATTCAACCTCTTCTGTTCTATGGTGCCTTTCAGGGCCTGAAAAAGATCTTCTCCAGTTGTATTTTGTAATTACATCTAGAAGACATTCAGACACATTAAAATGTTCATTAACTCCTCGGATGAACTTTGTCATTTCTATCTGTGCTTTCGTCCAATGCACGTGAGAAAGCTACAAACTGGTTAATAATTGTGGTTTCGACTTCAGATTCAATTACATTTGCAGTCTTGAAGCTCCTTCTCTGAACTGTAATTGGAAACATTTTAATTTTCTTAAATTTTGACTTTGTTCTGGACGCAGTATTTTAGTAACGTCCTGTATGCACGATTTTGCAAATGATGCTTATGTAAAGGGCTTCATTGATTTTCCAATATTCCAAGCTAAAACGTAACTAGCAAAAAGATTTATTTTTTGTTTAAGACTGAGGACACGTGTGTAATTTGTGTTTGTATTTTCTTGTTTTATATTTATCAAAATATTTGTAGGCCTACGCATTTTACCTTAAATTTAAAGAAAAACTATATGTTTGTCATGCGGAACTGAGTGTAAACGTATTGTAATTTACTGATTATTATGTATAACCAACAGTCATACAGATAGCCCCAAAATAAATTATTTTCACATGTCCAGCATGCCTGTAATTGTATGATATTCTTTGTGAAGAGTCAAATATTGTCTTCGCATGTTGAATTTTAACACGCCCTTAAGAATTTTCGAACAAATTACGCATTTCACATTCTTCCCACTAACTCAAAAAAAAATCCTCTTCCTATTCATCCGTGAATGTACTACGTCCGTGATTAGAAGACATTGTGAAAAGGTGGAACACTCCGACCAACACAATGATAATGGCAGTCCGCCACTGCTCTTCGTTTTCGCATAAACATTGAGTACAGTAGAGTTGGAGATGGGTGAAGCGGAGAGCGCTCATTCGGTTCCGTTCAGGGGTTTACTCACGAGTACGCTTTTGGAGACGTCTGTTATATACGTTTTACGTAAACTAACAGTTTGGTTAGTTGCATAAAAAGTATAATGAGATTATATGCTACATATTATATGACACCGATCCTATCCTTGATATTATACAGAATATAAAGTAATACTACTGCTACTGCTACTCCTCCTACTACTGCCACAACTCCTACTGCCACTATTACCTACTATTCCTACTGCTGCTGCTACTACTATTACTGCTAATACTGTTACTTCTATTACCGTTACTATTAAAACTTCTACTACTGACACCAAAAATTACTGCTGCTCCTAATGCTACTACTATCACTATTACTGCTACTGCTACTGGTATGTCTACTACTGCAACTTCTACTGTTATTAATACTGCTGCTACTGTTACTGTCACTTCTACAACTAGTACTACTGCTGTTGCTATTACTCTTGTCGCTAATATTACTACTGCTATTCCTGCTATTGTTACTATTACTGGTTAGTCGTTTCTGCTACTACTACTACTACTACTACTACTACTACTACTATACTACTCCTGCTGCCACTACTGGTGTTGCTGCTACTAGTCTATTGATACTATACTGCTAATGCTACTACTCATGCTAATAAAACTACTACTGTTACTACTATTTCCACTACTGCTACTGAGGCTACTACTACTGAACGACTATTACAACTACTGCTATTACTATTGCTGCTACTATTAATACTGCTATACTACTACTACTACTACTACTACTACTACTACTACTACTACTACTACTACTACTACTACTACTACTCTGATTAGTGTAATATGTAACTAGTCGGCGATGTATGCAATGGGGGGGAAAGAAACTTGCTACCATACCCCATTATATTCTGGCCTGGTTGCCTCATAAGTGGTGCCTTTTTGGTTTCACTTGTTAAATTCCTGCACGGAAATATCATGTGTACTTCGGTACATCATAATAATATGATATGTGTAAGTAATCACTTAGGGTGCTATTCATAGACATTTTACTAGCACGGGCTACGAGCGTGCTAAACAGGATTCATATCATATCATATCGCTGACACTGGTTTATGAATACGAAAAACGTTAGTTCGCTGATCATCCACCGAAAGCCCGCGCTAAGAATGTCTATGAATACGGCCCTTAGTGATTCAAGACGGAGCTCATCCCGTCGGATCCTGGCCACTTAGTCACTCGTAATGAATGCACCTCTGTACATAGTGCGTTGGACATAGTGTCACTGTCACATATTGTGTGACACAGTACATGAGAGTAGGCCACCAAAGGGAAAGCTGAGAAGTCGAATTTAAACTGAGGGGATTCGATCCGGCATCGGAATTGGAATCCGGTGTGGCTTAGTGGATAAAGCGTCAGCACATAGAGCTGAAAACCCGGGTTCGAGTCCCGATGCCGGAGAGAATTTTTCTCTGTTCTAGCCATCCTTCATCATAAGTTCAGATCTATTTTCGGACATTTCACTAAACAACAACTACCACTACTAAGCACAGATTGTTTACGAGGTAAATGAAATGGGAAATTTCTGTTTGTGGAATTGTTTTTAAATTGAGGTAAATGAGACAACCTCTATCTTACAATCTCGCCCACCAGAAGTGTCGCTGCTGCCAACTTCAGGATTTGAACAGTCTCTTGGAATAATACGTCGTGCTGTTACACTGACCTCACAGAAGAAATTCGTTGATATACTTTTTATACAATTTTAATCTATATTTGATGATGATGTATTTATTTATTTATTTATTTATTTATTTATTTATTTATTAACACTGCAATTGAGTATATACTCTGTGGCAATGATATAAAATATACAATAAAATTACAATATTTACAGCAATAAAATAACTTAGATAAAATAAACATAAAATCAATTCTAACTATAAATGAATGCAATAAGCCTAGGACTATAAATAAAGACTATGCTATAAATAACGATTACTACAAGCAAAAGTACACCTAAGTTACAAGTATTTCTATTAAACTCAACTAGTATCAACTTAAGTAATTACAGGCCACCTTAATTTTTATTATATATTAATAATTTAATAATTAATTACATGACACAACTTAGATAATTACCTATACCTACAATTTCTCAGCCTAATCTTTTCAGCCGTTCCTTAAATGTATTGATTTTTAGAGGACCACACTGAAAGACTGCCGCAGGTAAGCTGTTCCAATCTACTATTGTGTGGTTAACTAAGGAAAAATTATGATGTGTACGGTATATACGTCTGTGGGTTTTGAACTCGGTTCTTATCTTGGGCAGTGTTTAAAGAATTTCAGAAAAAAACACACACACATTTAGTCATTCATGACGTAAAGAAAGTGCATCGCCTGGCTATACGACTTCGTTAAACTAGGAGTTCTGAAGGAACCAAACTATAATTTTCAATTCCTTTCACCACTAATTTGATAGCCATGACTCAATTCTCGTTGTAAACGTAGTTCTGAACGATTCTGTATGGCCAAAGTTTGGCGACGGATCAAGACCATTATGCTTGCTTTGGTTTGATTGAGACCTGAAGTAACCGTTCCACTTTTCAGTCGAAAGTAACTGCTTGCACTCGTTATCTTAATGAAGAGAGTGCAATGGACAGCTTTTAAAAAGCTTTCAAGGTGAGACTGAAAGAACAGGCTCAGTTCTGTTAAGCGCTTGTTAGACGATGAGTGATTCAATGGAACACCGTGTTAGTCATAACACTCTACACATCAAACTGAAAAAAGTATAATTTATGAGTGTGCGAAATTAAAGGGTATCGGGCAGTAATTTTAAAGCTATTAGCTGGTACATAATGTCACGCATAGACAGAATGTATGAGAAACCGACTTTTAATTTTATAATACACAGTTATATTTGTACGAAATTATATATAGGCCTATTCATTACAATGATATGTTATACTAACTTACTTTATTTTTCTGTCTTATTTATGTACACTATCTACCAAAAAGTAATTGGGCACTGTTTTTGCCCCTTTAGAACCTCGTGGTACCACCTCTTGTTGCTATAACAGCAGCCACCCTGTCAGGCATGCTCTCCACTAGTCTGTGTAGGATATCCACTGGAATGCGTCGCCATTCCTCTTGCAACATGGCACTCAGTTGGACAATGGAAGTTGGCCGTATCTCCCGAGACCTCAATCGCCGGTCCAATTTCACCGAAAGTGCTCAATGGGATTGAGATCAGGACTCTGTGCAGGCCAGTCCAACCGGTGAACAATATTGTCTGTATACCACTGTATAGTAGCCGCCGAAACATGGGGCCAACTTCCGTTGTCCAACTGAGTGCCATGTTGCAAGAGGAATGGCGACGCATTCCAGTGGATATCCTACATAAACTAGTGGAGAACATGCCTGACATGGTGGCTGTTATAGCAACAAGAGGTGGTACCACGAGGTTCTAAAGGGGCAAAAACAGTGCCCAATTACTTTTTGATAGATAGTGTATGAGTGTATGTATGTATGGGCGTATTTATGTACCTATGTACGCATGTGCATACGTAGGCCTATATATGTACAGTCTCGGACAGAAGTATAAGGACAGAGGAACCCCAAACATTAACTTCATGCTAATGTTCTTATACATATGTGCAGATATCGAAATATTTTGCTGTTATAACACTTCACTTTTTTGTACGTACAGAAAAAAACATACTGAAAAAACCAAAGCAAATATTACATTAAAATATATGTTAGGGGCGCTTTATGATGGAGCACAAATATAGGCACAGGAAACTAAGTGCAAGAAGCTTTACCTGAAAAATTACGTTACTTTTTATTTACTTGGATATTTAACGACGCTGTATCAACTACGAGATTATTTAGGTCGATCAGATTAGTGACAGTGAGATTAGGCCGAGGATTCGCCAAAGATTACCTGACATTTGCTTTATGGTTGGGGAAAACCTCGGAAAGAACCAATCCAGTAATCAGTCCAAGCGAGAATCGAACCCGCTCCCGAATGTAACTCCGGATCGCCAGGCAAGCGCCTTAGCCGATGAGCTACGCCGGTGGCTTAAACGTTACGGCAGGTAAGTTAAAATAAAACCACAATTCCAAGTCACACAGTTTGTGTGCACTCGATGTGGGTCTCTGGCGTCTTGTCAGTCCATTTGAGTTGTGTGCATATAAGTGGACGATGTCGGGTGGAGTTCCTGGGTCGCTCAGTTGGTACGTTCAACCAGAGGTCCCGGCATCGATACCCGGCCCCGAAATAATTTTTCCCTTGAAATTATTGAAGTTTGCTTCACAGGAACCTTTACCAGAAAAACTAGACTTGCAGGAAACAGGCATTGGTACTGTCTTATTTGTGGAATACACACCCAGCAAGCTATTACTTCATAAAGAAACAACTATTACTGAGCACAATGGTAAAGAAGAGAAACGAGTTGACAATTAAGGAAACAGGAATTATAATGAACCTACATAAACAATAAAAATCGTACAATGAAATAGCAAAGTTGTGAACAGAGTGTGATTTGGAAAACATTCAATCCACTATAAAATAGTTATGGAGATGGTAGCGTTATGGGGTATTGGGGTGTATCGCATCTGATGGAGTAGGTGAACTTGTGTTTATTGATGGGACAATAGATAAATATATATAGGGGAGAAGAGGGCACATTGAACAGTTTTTCTATTTCTATTTTTTTATTCACATCCATTATCAATATTTTGAACTTTAAATGGCATAGAATTATAAGACATTGCTTAATAAACACCTCAGAATTTTATATTTGCAGATATGACATACATCTGAAACGTAAATTAAATCAGAACAAAATCTTGTAACATTTTCAGAACTGCCCCATGTATGGGGAACCTATAAAAAGGTATGGAGCACTTTTGAACAATGTTCAAATCATCTGTTAAGAAACAAATTAATGCTGCAAAATATCATGTAAAGAGCACAACTATGGTTACATTATTTTTTTAACTACTGAAGTTGACATCAGAGTAATTTCATTGTCGTAGTGCGAGCACTTCTCCCTGAATTCTCCGGTTGCGTGAATTTGATGACAGTATCACTTTTCTTTGTCTTACTGCAGTCTTAAATTTTATGATATATAAAGTTCCACATCTGTCGAAACCTCTACATAAACCTGTCACTGTTCAGCTACTTCTTCCACTTGTCCAACATAGAGAACTTTAGTTTCTTTTGTTGCATGTTACTTAAGAAAAAAATTTCCTCGTCATTTTTTTCTACGACTACTATATCATGTAGAGGTCCACATAATGAAACTCAAAACATAAGATTATTTAGGGCCAAATTAAAGAAGTAGGCCCACCTAATTTCTCACGCGTTCTATTCTGTAGGTGAATTCATGACATTCAACAATACTTCATGAATATTTCTGTGTTGTATTAAGTATTGATACTAAAACTTTGTGTTGTACTAGTAAACTATATTGTAAAACTCTTCTGTACATATTTCAACTACACTGTGACTATAATTAAGACTTTATAGTACTATTAAGATTTGTTGTTTTTTTTTTTTCGTTTGACATGTTCCATATTTTAGCTTTGAAGCAGTGTTACGAATACCATGGAATGTAAATAAATACAATACAATAAACATTGTAGATGTAGCTCTAGACAGACTGGTGTTCTCAGGTTTTCTCATTCTGAATTGTCATTAGCTTCATGAAGCCCTTAAGTCAGTCAATTCCAGAAATTATGTTATTTTCCCATGCTTCGACACACTTGCAAGATAAATAGCGACCATAATCATATGGTAATTGACGTATATTCGTGTGTCACGCCATACTTAATGCTCGTGTATTGCTAACCATACTTTCCACCTAGGTCATCACCTTCTTAAACCTCTTCATTTGGTAAAATAATGACGTTTGAGACATGTATTACTTTGAAGCTTCAGCTCTTAATGAGAGTTTTCATTCACTGATAGACCTTGTTACTTCCTGAATAACTTCATTGGATAATTAATGTTTGTTCTTTTTATATGTATGCCCGAACAATTTTATGCACTAAAACAAATGTAGGCTAATATAAATCAATAAATACGTTATATTTAACTTTAAAACGTTTTTCACGGCATTGATAAATTAATGTTGTGGAGAATTTTTGAACATTGTTCATATGTCCCCCAAGGAACTGTTCAAATGTGCCACACAAGACCTTATCAAGTACGTCCATTAATTAAAAAGAAGAAGTAAATATTAGTATTTATTTATTTAATCTGGTAGAGATAAGGCCGTCACGCCTTCTCTGCCCCTCTATCAGGCGATTACAACTACAATATGAAGAACAAAATTACAGTTAATATTAAATTTACAATTACAATAAAAATCGAAGTACTACTGATTAATGAAAGCTAGACAATTTATTATAGAATTTAAGAACAAAGAAACAATTTTTGTTTTGTATTTACTGAATTACAAATTAAACCTAGAACAACAAAATTGTATAGTGATGAAATTACCGGATGTTGAAATATTTTGTATAGATTAAGAGAACTATTTACAAGAAGTCACGTTTGAACGAGTCTCAATTACTGACCAAGTGCCTAGTAAGTTTGCATTTGAATTCAATTTTATTTCAACAGTCTCTGATGCTAGCAGATAGCGAATTCTAGAGTCATGGCAGGGCTATTGTGAAAGAGGTTGAGTATTACAGATCTACACTAATTTTCGAAAAGTGAATTCATCAGATGAAGGATCGATGGAGCGGAGAAAAATTCTCTCCGGCACCGGGATTCGAACCCGGGTTTTCAGCTCTACGTGCTGACGCTCTATCCACTAAGGCACACCGGATTCTAATTCCGATGCCGGATTGAATCCTCTCAGATTAAGCTCCACCTCTTAGTTTCCCTTTAGTGGCCAACCCTCATGCATTGTGTCACAGATGTGTGAGCGTGGCACAATGTCCAACATACTAATGTGCAGAGGTGCACTCATTACGAGTGACTAAGTGGCCGGGATCCGACGGAATGAGCGTCGTCTTAAATCACTAACTGATTATATATGCATATCATATTATTGTGATGTACCGAAGTACATATGATATTTCCAAGCAGAAATTCTGCATTATCTTAGGATTCAATCCGGCATCGGAATTGGAATCCGGTGTGGCTTAGTGAATAGAGCGTCAGCAAGTTTGCTGAAAACCCGGATTCGAATCCCGGTGCTGGAGAGGATTTTTCTCCGCTCCACCGATCTTTCATCATATGATAACGCAGAATTTGTGTATGGAAATATCATATGTACTTCGGTACATCGCTATAATATGAATTCATTAGGCTGTAATATTATAAATTGAACTCATCTCTGAAACTTTTATGTTGTCACAATATTTTTACGAAGTCCGAAAGAAATAATACTTTCTAAGCACTTCAACACAAGAGCATCCACTGAGTTCACAATAATAAATTAAATGGAAGGAAAATGGCAGCCAGTACATCAGTCATGCCGTTCATGATAATGAAAATGATGACGGAATAGATTACATTAGATAGATATTATTTAGATTCTAACCGGTCTTCGGACTGCTGACCAAGCGTAATACATGTATCACGTTTATACCGCCACGGTTGTTCAGTGCTATCGACCTGGATTTATAAGCCAGGAGGCCCTGGTTTAAATCCCGTTCCACTCTGAATTTATAACTTGTGTTGAGCAAGCTCGTGGTCCAAGTATTTTCTCCGAAACTCCGGTTCCCCTCTGGCATCCTAACAATTCTCCATAACATAGTCGTTCATTACGAGGACAATGTGGACTCATCGCCTAGGTACAGACCCTGCCATTGCCGAAAAAAGTATATATATATAATGAATTAATGAAATTATCTAAAGACACTGGGTCTAAAATCTCTTGTTTTCGTCTTACTGTGTTTTTGTCTTACTTTGTCTCTTGTTTTATAGCCTACCTCTATAGTAACCGAGACCTCTAAACCGCTGAAGTGTAAACAGACCAAGGAACAACTAATTGGTATTTTCCTCTACTTTCACTGTTCCGTACCCCACCCTATAAACGAGAATTGTTGTAGATCATGTGTCGTTATATTAACTGCGTTACTTCTGGAACGTTCGGTCATCGCTTAAGGTACCGGAAACAGGAGCGGAAGTGTTATGTATCACGATCAACTTTTCAAAAACCTGAATCTATCAGATGCAAGCGTTCGGAGCCACATCCTCTGGAATCTCATCACATAACTCTCAGCAGCAAGCAGCAAGAATTGGTTTCTTCCAACGTAATTACAGCCAATTACAGATAAAACTGGTCCAGGAACGGAATTTAAAGCTGAGTGTAACAATGACTTAAACGCATTAAACTTTAAATAAATTAACAGCGACGTGGCGCCGTGATCTAATTAAAACTGCCTAGGACTCACGTTACGGAATGCGCATAGGTTCGAGTTCTCATAGAGAATTTTCTCATGAAATTTCGGACGTTATTGTTATGTGATTTGTGCCCACCGAGTATCGTGATGTACTTGGGGAGCTACGTAGCGAAATTCGCTTACGAAAGTCAGCTATAACGGCTGGGGGATCATGGTGCTAACCACACGATACCTCCATTCTGGTTGGATGATCGACCACCTCTGCTCTGGCATGTGGACGTGACTGGTTGGTATGGGCATTTAAAGGTCTGTAACGCCACGGATGATGATGATGATGATGATGATTATTATTATTATTATTATTATTAACAGTTTCATTTCCGTGGTTTTGATTTACTCAGATTTTTTGTTCCTTACTCATTATTTTTCCAAAACTTGCGCCCTTATCATGTGTAATGATTATGAATTCAGGATATGGAGCAAAGAAAGATGAGGCTTACTCAATAACTTCATTGGATAATAATTAATGAATATTGTAATTATAGGGCCTGGAGGTTCAGGCGTTGGAATATTTTCCCCAGCGAGTATAACTACCTCGTGGCACAGCCGAGATCTTTGACGGACAAAGTACGAAACAAATATGTGTGAATTGGTGACGGCAAAGTGAGTGAGTAGACTAGAGTTCCTTCAAGCTGTAGAGCAGCCATACGCAAGTCCGTAAATCATAGACATGGGCTATTCCATATGAAATCGATCAGTAAAAAAACCTCGCATTTTTTAATACTCTAATTTTTTACCTATTTATACAAGGTGCTGAGAAGAGTGCATTTTCAAAAATATACTATCGAAAGTCAAACGGTTTTCGTACTATTGAGCGACAAATTTAGCGTATTTTATAAAAACATGCCTCTTTCAGCGCTCAGAACTCTGCAACCATTTTTACTGCAGAACATTCAACGGGAGCTCATTTTGAAGCTGACATTTAGTAGGTTATGATAAGAAGTAATACTTATTTTTATTGTATACAGAGAGACAGATAATCTGATTTTACTTACTTTTAGGCTTTCTGCCCATTTGTAAAAATGTAAAAAAATATTGAGAAAAAACCTTGCATTATTAAGAAGGATTCGGCATTGTCTGCTTAGTGGCTCGGCAATAAGTTTCGAGGCTATTAAATAAATTATTTTCACACGCCTAGACTTGAACGGCGCAGTACCCCACACAATGGCCGAGAGCTGAAGATAAGCGAGCATTGGGCGTCTTAATGAAGAATTTCTTCATTTCCATAAAAAGTGAGGAAAACTGTTTACATGTCAATATAAACTATAATTTCTCAGCATCAAAATAAACCATGATTTTGATCATTGGGTGATAGGGTTTCGGAGCCACACCAGTTTAAAGTTGCTAATTTTATGAAAATACGATAAATTTAAATATTTTTAATTTAAACACTATGAAGTTCTGATACCTCAAACTTTGCACAAAGCATTGTATCACAGTTGTCAACTGACAGAAAAAGTTTCATTGTATTTAAAAATTGCAAGGTCAATTTTCTCTATATTTCGGTCGATTTGAGATGGAATAGCCCACATACATACATACATACATACATACATACATACATACATACATACATACATACATACATACATACATACATACATACATACATACATGTGATTACCGACGATAGGAATGCGAACGAAACAATTCGATAAGAAAGAGCGGGCGACAGGAAAGGTCACGAGATAACTTGAATGATATTCAAGAGTAGGCCTACAGTCGGAAGAGAAACGACATCGATAGAATCAGTCTTACATTGTCATAGTTACATTACGATTTTAGTTTCAGTTCCACTGCATTTGAATACGTTTCTTGTTACATGTGCGTTTATTTTATTATGTAGTGATGGAGCGTTCCCCCTGCGGAGTATCATTATTTTATTCGTAAACATAATGTTGCGCGTTTAATTCGCTTCGAATGTTTCTCTTGCTACGCTCTTCATTTCCACAGGCGATGTCCCCATCTGTTCATCATCTTCGAAGAGGCAGATTCCTCGGCGTGCCTGCATACACACGTCAAAACAGACAGTAACGCCACCACTGTTTTTCGGTAATCGTTCCTTGCGCGAGGTATACATACAGTTATAGTTTATCCTTCTGTCTTCTTCTTTTCCTCAATAACCCCTTCGTTCTCTTCTCCTTCCTTTTTCTCAGCCTATTCTTATTTCTCCTTATATTTCTCTTCATCACTATGTTATTTTTTCTCTTCTTACTAATCTCTAAAATACTGCCGACACCATCTCTATGCAGACGACCTTCAAATATACATAAAATTCCACACTGACGAAATAAATGATGCAATAACTAAAATTAATGACGATCTGGACTCAATCTGGACATGGACACGGAAATTCCGACTTAAACTAAATCCAGAAAAATCACAGTCAATCACTGTGGGCCATTCACGTTTGTTAAGCACTATTACCATACCAAATTTGTCCCCGATTAAAATACACGGCACCGAAATTCCGTTCAGTGGATCAGTAAAGAATCTAGGTATTTATATGGATAAAAGTTTAAATTGGAACATTCAAGTTGTAGAAACTTGCAAAAAGGTATTCTCATTAATCCACTCGTTTAGACGATTGAAGAATTTTCTACCCTTTTCCATGAAAAAAATGCTAGTGCAAACACTCGTGATGCCCCACTTCGATTACTGCGATATTCTGCTTACTGACCTAAGCGTTACTTCGGCGCAGATACTACAACGTGTTCATAATATGTTCGTCCGTTTCGTCTGCAATATTCGCCGGGCTGATCACATAACACCATCCCTCGAAATGTTGTCCTGGCTCCGCCTAGAAGATCGTAGGAAAATCCACTGTCTTTCCCTTCTCTTTCACATATTGCATTTCTCCACTCCTTGCGTCTCGTTTTCAAAATTTATCCACTCATCATAACCTAGACACACGATCACAACACTCCTCAATATTATCCATTCCCTCTCACCGAACATCCTCATATTCATCTTCTTTCATTGTGGCTGTTCCTCGACTTTGGAATTCCCTACCGAGTAATGTCAGGGACTGTCAGACATCAAATCAATTTAAGAATAGGCTAACGAGATATTTTTCTAACAATTATTGTCAACAATAATAGCTGTTTCAGGTTTCTCAGTGTTTAATGGTTATATATATCACAGATAAATATCTAAATTATCTCATTATTATTATTATTATTACTATTATCATTATTATTATTATTATTATTATTATTATTATTACCCTACTATTATTATTATTATTATTATTATTATTATTATTATTATTATTATCATTATCATTATTATTATAACTATTTCTTACCAGTGTTCATAATTGTCACACTAACATTAGTTATCCAATTTTCATTATTTACTTTCATGTTGTTTTATGATCTAGATATTAATGTAATAACTATGTAAGCAAATGTATTTAATTAGATTTAGAGTCTGGCTGGGCGGAAGAGAAGGTCTACTGGCCTCAGCTCTGCCAGATTAAATAAATAAATTATTAATTTTTATCCTTACTCATGTTCTTCCTTTTCCAGTCCGCTCGTCATTTCCTTCTCCTTTTTTCGTTCCTCAGCACCACCCTCATTTTTTTTAACTCGTTATCTTACTTTCTGACCCCTTCCTTTGATTGTTGTCTTTTTCCCCGTCTTTCGTCTAATACTTTTGCTTTTATATTTCTTCAACTAATCTTCATTTTCATTATCATTTCTCTTTTTCCACTTCTTTTGTTTCTCGTCTTCCTATACTCGTAATTTTCTTTCCCAAATACACTTCCTTCCTCCTTCTTAGGCTTTTATTTCCCGTACATCTTAATATTACCTTTCTTGCATTTCTCCTTCTGATCCTAATTTTTGTCCTTCTAATTCCCATACTTCTCACTTTCCACCTCTTCATCTTTCTGTTTCTGTACTTCGTGTCATCTCCCTCATCCTATCTTCCTCATTGCCATTCTCTTTATATCTCTTCTTATTTTTCACCTCAGTTTTTTTTCTTTTTACATTGCTCTTCATTTATTTGCTTATTGCCACATTACTTCTCTTCTTTTTATTTTTCCTGTGCTTTTCAAATCGCTCCCATTTTTATCATCTTTCTGTTTCTGCTTTACGTTTTCTCACCTACCTTTCTTTCTGATTTCTTTTTTCTTCCTGTCTGTCACTTGATTATTCCCCTTTACTGTCAATATTAAACCTTCTTCTGACCCTTTTACTATTTCCATTCTTGTCATTTTCCTTCTAACCTGTTTCTAATTCTACTGTTCTACATATATACTCCTCTTCCTCTTGTTTCCCATTTTCCACACAGTCTTTTTTCAGAAAATCTTAGTCATTCATCCTCATCGTTATCGCTTCCTGCTCCTCCTCATATTCTCCTCACCATTCTTCTCCTTACCCCCTTCTTCATCCTCTTCCTTTCCATAATTCTCATCATTTTCCTTTTCCTCATCACTCCCCTTCTTCTCATCATTCTTTTTTTTTTTCTAGTTTACTTCATTTTCCTCCTCATCATTCTTACTTATTCTGATAGAAACTTTGCTTTACAATATCGCAAGCAGAGAATACCGAGCATGTAAACAAACAAAAAGTATTTTCATTCCTACTAAGGCGTTCTGATTGACATGAGTCGTTCTTTCTTTTAGCGGTCGAGTTGCTAATGTTATATGACGGCCATCGTGCTCCGTGAAACACCGCCTGAAGGGCCTAACTGAACCCTAAAGTCTTATAAAACAAATATTACATCAATTACACAGAAGAAAAAGTTAGGCATGAATTATGTATCTCGATCAAATTACCTGAATAGGAAGAACCTGGCTGATGGCTGCATAGCATGTTACGAAATCGTACCGAAAGCACGTAGATGTGAACACAGGTATCAATTTTACAGCTTCCAGTTTCACTACAGAGCGTTCAACAATGTATAGTATAGTATGCTTGCATTGTCACTTGGCCGTAAAGTACAGATCGTATTATTGTACAGTCTTTTGCTTAGGAAGTGCAGATGAAAAAGGGGCGCTAATATAATACATATTTGTTTAATGTATTGGAGTATAATTTGTGTATTAGTTCTGTGATTTAAACGAATACAAACTGTATACACTAATATACATAAATATAGAACTGAAAATACGAATACTCTGCGTTCGTGTGAACCTAAAAATGTAAAACCAATGCAGCTTTTTATCATAGCATGAGTCAAGGTCCCAGATTATTAAACAAATTTTATTCTAATATTATCACAGTCTATAATATATAAGTCGCGAAGCTCAATACGTAGTAAATATGCAAACATTAGATAGTTGCTCACCACTAGGATCGCTAATATCGCCTCATTACAGGCAATTCAAAATAGTACCGTCACAGCTATTGTTTCTGGCACCCTCAAAACTCAAGCTTCGTGACTGTGATATTATTTTAACCACGAATCCTATCCAAATTAATAAAAAAATTAAAAAAAAATTGTATTGGATTTATAGTTTGGGTTTAAACATATTAAACACTTTTTAATCTGTATTCACTCTCAATTTTACTTTCATTTTTGTTTGTATTGGAATCCCCTCCTGAGCACGAGTCTTACTCATTTAGGAGTTGGCTAGTTTATCTTACATTGTATTAACTTGTGTTCATTTCAAACTTACTAGCAATAAAATAAATAAATAGATTACAATTAAAATTTATATCTTACATTTATTTTATTTTTATTATTTTTGTTAAATTTGTTATGAAATTAGATTAGTTGTAATTGTGATAATTAATAATAACAGTAGTAATAATAACAATTATTGTTGTTTTACTAGTTTATTATAAGTAGTATTTTTTTCTTTTGGAGTTTCAAACTGTGCATAGTTATAGCACGAACGCCGTACAGGGTCGTGCGAAGGATCTTGTGTACGGTACATGAGTCGGCGGCTCCTCGGCCTCACTTCACCCCCGTTTGGTCTCATTATCTGGCTGGGTTTTTCCGAGGTTTTTCCCAACCATAAGGCAAATGCCAGGTAATCTGTTGGCGAATCCTCGGCCTCACCTCATATCTCACTACATCTCACCAAAAAATTGTAAAATAATTGAAATTTTAAAAAATTGCAAACATTGCAATTGTAATCTTGTAAAATTTTGACTTGTTCCACATCTTGAAGCTTCATTGCTAATGAAAGATCTGTGGAATAGAATAAATGAAATGAAATGAAATGAATTGAGTTTGTATAATTGTTGTATCAATAAATGCACTTTATCCATTCATTCATTCTTTACTCATCACTACGAATATAGTGAATAATATTTTCTAAATTTTGCCTCTTTACTCGCTACCAAAAAAAAAAATGTGAAAAAAAAAAATAATTATACTCTTTATTCACCACTATGAGAAATGTGAAAAATATATTTAATTTTGACTCTTTGCTCACCACTACAAACAATGTGAAAAATATATTTAATTTTGACTCTTTATTCACCACTACAAACAATGTTAAAAATATATTTAATTTTGACTCTTTACTCACCACTACAAACAATGTGAAAAATATATTTAATTTTGACTCTTTACTCACCACTACAAACAATGTGAAAAATATATTTAATTTTGACTCTTTACTCACCACCACAAACAATGTGAAAAATATATTTAATTTTGACTCTTTACTCACCACTACAAACAATGTGAAAAACATATTTAATTTTGACTCTTTACTCACCACTACAAACAATGTGAATAATATATTTAATTTTGACTCTTTACTCACCACTATAAACAATGTGAAAAATATATTTAATTTTGACTCTTTACTCACCACTACAAACAATGTGAAAATATATATCTCATTTTGACTCATTACTCACCACTACAAACAATGTGAAAAATATATTTAATTTTGACTCTTTATTCAGTACTACAAACAATGTGAAAAATATATTTAATTTTGACTGTTTACTCACCACTACGAAAAATGTGAAAAATATATTTAATTTTGACTCTGTATTCACCACTGCGAGAAATGTGAAAAATATACTTAAATTTGTCTCTAATTTTTTCATTCTATTAAGAACAAGTGAAAAGAACCACGCAATGGAAATCCTTGGTCATACGGATAGCATTACACAATACCTGACAACGACATGATAGATGAATATTTCTCTACAGGAAATAGAATCGAAATCGACTTGCTTTGTACCCAGACACACTACCACTTGAACCAAAGAAGATGATTATAACTTTATTATTAAATTGTAGTAATAATTAAGACTACGGAAGAAGCAAACAACCGAGGAAACGGGAGCTGCGAAAGACTTGATTTCACTTCCCTGTGTGTTTAAATTAATGATAATTTCCACATCGCGTGTGAGAAGCTTCCGGGAACGACCAATTCTGCCCATTCATAACCAACAGACTGGCCTGGCAGGCACCGTGTAGCAGTTGCCTTCTTATCGGCCATAAATCAAATCAGCGTTCATTAATTGAGTGCCAAGAAGCGCCACATGAGTGGAAAGTTGTACAGTGATCGCCCCACCATTTTTGGTCGCAGAGGTTTATGAGTGACTGGAAAGTCCGCTTTTGTTTTTGTGCATATTTATATTATGTATAACTTTCATTACCTCAGCGATCTCGATGCGTAACTGTAGTTGGATTGGGCCTCTTTAAGACAGCTCACATGAGCCAATCATTCTGAACCAATATCGAGTAAAAACATTAAAGCTGCATCACTATGTATGATACAGAACTGAGCACAAACATGGATGTAAACTCTTTTAACGTCGAGGGAAGTGATGGAGACTTACGAAAAAGTACTTTCGTCTTCTTATTGCAAAATAAACTAGGGTTAAATTTTCAAAACTAGACTATTGCCCGGTTTCTGGTACACATCGGTTAATTATCAGTTACTTAACTGCGCTTATAAATTTAACTGCTCTGATAACTTGATTAGTTTCCGGAAAGTTAAATGTAGATTTATCAGCGCTTGTAACTAACAGCTGAGGTAACTTCAAGTTCAGTATCTATTATCGTCCATAGATGTCTCCATTAGTATTTTGTTAGTGATTTTTAGTTACTTATAGTTACTTTTGTTTGCAGAAGTTTTCAGTAGTAATATGGCTGATAGGCACCAGTGAGCTCTGTACTACATACTAGTAGGTGCAAGGCCTTTTAATTAAAGAATCGTATGATAAATAATAGTGTACATGTACACTTCCATCTCAATCTTAATATGATTGAAAAAGCAATAATTGTTGGTATTTGGCGTGATTATCGCCGTAAATAATACTAGTAGAGAGAGAGCTAGATGTAACCTCTGTTTCAGAACTGCAAGCGTATTCAGCTGTGGTGGCTATGGCAGCCATACTGAAAACATGTCAAAATGTTTTACATCCGTCCATATGTCCACAAGAATCATTCCATGTATTCAAATGGACTTTTCAGAGCCCGAAATACCATTGGCATTGGTAGAATACTTAAGAATAAAATATTCCTTGACTGACGACATAGAATCTGACGTTGATGACGAAAATTATGCTAGAGATGTTCGAAATTGCCTTTACAAACATACATTATCATCCTAATATGCTATGTCATAGAAAGTAAAACATTTAATTGAGTTATGTAAATAGAACGCCATATTTTTAAAACTGTACAGATAATATAGTAAATTAATTTATTGTTGTCTATATTGTTATTTAATATCAGTTATTATAGTTTACGAAACTGTAATGCAGTAGCGCCGCATGTCGGTATTTGTTCGAATCAGTACTAACAGCCAGGTAACTACAGGCCGAGGTATAGTTACCAGTTGAAGCACAGATAACTGTAAAGATTACGATAACTGCTGTTTCGGAAACTCATTTTAAACTTATAAGCACGTTAAATCATGGATAACTCTGTTTGTACAGGTTTCCAGAAACCGGGCATACGAGTATGTCTGTTCTAAACACTGACGGATCGTCTCTTTCGTCATCGGCCTATGCTTGTGTCCTCTTTGTCATTTAGATCTATCTCTAGATGTGTTCATTAATCTATTGCAGGCTTGCAGAACTTGGTGACAATTGTGGCGTTACGTCGCTCATCGGAATACGTCACTCATCTTTTCCTACCACCCCCGCGTCATTGGCTTGGTAGGGGAGGGGATTTGTATTCAGTGTCTGTCTTATGTAATTGCGTACGGGCCACAGATACGTCATACAACGCCGGTGGACTGTGGACGGGGAACCAACGCTTTCCCCATGCTTTCTACCTCTCTCTCTCTCCAGTTCTGTATCCCTGATCTATTGTCATTCATGTGGGTGTACTATTCATTTTTTTCGTATAGTTCATACAGTATCGGAAGCGACATTGTACCTTGGCAGACTCGACCAGCAATACCTGCACTCAAGCAAAACAAACCCCTGACTTCCACTTTTACCCCAGCTACTGTACACGTAAGATATAAGGGTTAACCAAACCTTTAAACTTGTAGTTATTCACTGGTTTTATCTTCAGTCACGGTAAAAATAGATACATATTATAAATTTCATTGATATCATTTAATAAAAGTAAAGTAAAGTAAATCCGTGGGACTACAACTAATCAAGGACCAAGACCGACCAGCCGGCTGCTGGCCTCACGTACACATGCCGAAGCAGAGGTGGACGATCATCCAACCAGAATAGAGGTATCGTGGGGTTAGCACGATAACCCCCCAGCCGTTACAGCTGGTTTGTGAAACCGGGTTTTCCCTACCTATCGTAGCTCCCCAAGAGCATCACGATGCTGGGTGGGCACCGGTCTCATATACTGGCCGAAATTTCTTGAGAAAATTTCTTCCCCCCATGAGGACTCGAACCAGCGCGCATTTCGTAACGCGAGTCCTAGGCAAGATGCTTTAGACCACTACGCCACGGTGCGGGACTGATATCATTTAATATCACATGCAAATAAAGTACATAATATAGTACATTAGGCTGACTCCTGGAACTAAAATATATGCGGATTATTTTCTCGATAAACTTAACATGAATCACAAACATTTTATTAATACAAGTATGTATCAGGTATTAATGTATACACTACTAATTACTCTATAACAACATTTCTTTCATTCATAGTTTCCTGCCGAAGGGCAGGTCTTTCACTGCAAGCTAGCATTCTCCAATCTTTCCTATTTTTTGCCTTCCTCTTAATCTCCGCATATGATCCATATAGGCTAGTATTTTAATTTCGTCTATCATCTGATATCTTCTTCTGCCCCGAACTCTTCTCCCGTTCACCATTCCTTCTAGTGCATCCTTTAGTAGGCAGTTTCTTTTCAGCCAGTGACATAATCAATTCCTTTTTCTCTTCCTGGACAGTTTCAGCATTATTCTTTCTTCACCCACTCTTTCCAACACAGCTTCATTTCTTATTCTCTCTTTCCATTTCACACGCTCCATTCTTCTCCATATCCACATTTCAAATGCTTCTAGTCGCTTCTCTTCACTTCGCCGTAATGTCCATGTTTCTGCCCTCATACAAGCCACATTACACACAGAGCGCTTCATTAGTCTCTTCCTTAGTTATTTTTCCAAAGGTCCGCAGAAAATGCTCCTTTTTCTGTTGAAAACTTCGTTTGTCATTGTTATCCTCCTATTGATTTCCTAGCAGCAGCTCATGTTACTGCTTATAGTACATCCCAAGTATTAGAAGCTGTCCACTTGCTCTACTGCCTCATTTAGAATTCGCACGTTTACCTTCTTTATTTTTCTTCCGATAACTGTGGTCTTCGTCTTTTTTCCATCGATCTTCTTCCCATACTGCTCACAGTGGTCATTTTTGCAAGCAGTTTGGTCTAGGACAAACTCTTGTGACTGAAGTATCCCTGTCTGCAGTGAAAGGATTTATAAAAATCCTAAGAAACCATCTCTACACGTAAATAGATTGATCTCTTTCCTATGGCGATCTGGTCACTTAAGTTGGGTCTTGCAATTAGTGCTAAATAGACGACTCCGATCACCTAATAGCAAATATATACCGTACTAGGAAATTTTATGTTTTTTCTGGAATTAATGATCTTTTGTTTAGTAGTCTTCAATTGTTTATAATTGTGTTATTTCTCTTTCTTTTACTTCTCCATTTTTTTCATTATAATTGTGTACCTACCATTTACTAAAAAAAAACAACAATTTTTTGGTAACTTTGTCTTCTAGGTAGCCTTCACTTGGAGGAAGCTGAATAAAATTAAAAAAAAAAAAATTCCTTTAGTATCGTCTCTTCTTCTGCTAACAAAGCCATATTATCAGCAAATCTTACACATTTTATTCTTTTTACTCCTATTACCACCCCTCCCATGTTCTGAAAACAGTTCTTCACTAAATCCTCCAAGTATATGTTACGGGATAGGTGATAAAAGGCATCCTTGTCGTACTCCTCTCCTTATTTTACTTCCTCCTGACATTTAATTATAATTAAAACTTATATTAGTACGGTAATCTAAAATATACATTAAATTATTACATTATAAGATATACATAATTAAAATTGCAAAAGTTGTTTACAAGATATTCCAGTTATGGGGACTCGTGCCTATTGTTATTCTTATATCTTACTTCAAAGATCTGGTGTGTAAAGCATTTTAAATACGTGATACAGTCATTAAGTTCTAATACTGAGCGCATAGTGGCGTTGTGGTGCACTATAGCGCATAGGTGGCGCCATGGTATGATACCTTGTCAGTTAGTCTCTCGACCCAACAAGAGACAGTTGAGTGCATGCACTGTAAGCAGAACTACGGTCTTTGTTGTGACGGTGATTTGAATGCGCATGTCGGAACCCGAGATGTCACAGTTTGAGCAACGGGCAAACATCAAGTTCTGCAGAAATTAGGCAAAACTGCTGTCGAAACGTTTCAAATGATGCAGCAAGTTTACGGTGAGGACGCAGTGAGTCGCAGTGTTGTGTTTAGGTAGCACCGACGTTTTTTGCAAGGAAGAGACAGTTTGGAAGATGATGTGCGTACTGGTCGGCCACAAACAATTCGAACTGAACGCAAGATTCAAGAAGTTGCAACGTTGGTGCGTGCTAACCGCTCCCAATCGGTAGACGATATCGCAGCAACAGTAGGGGTCAGCCATGGTACTTGCTACAAAATTCTGTCTGCTGACCTGAACATGTCTCGTGTTATCCAGCACAGTGTGCCACGAATCCTGTTGCAAGACCAACGTGATGATCGCATGACGATTTGTGATGACATCAGTAGTGCTGACGGTGATCCGACGTTTCTCAACCGGATAATAACTGGAGACGAAACTTGGTGTTTCTTTTACGATCCGCAACTGAAACGACAATCCGCCATCTGGAAAACGCCGTTATCACCACGACAGAAAAAACCGCGACAAGACAGGTCAAAAGGCAAGGTGATGCTTGAACTGTTTTTTTTATTCAAATGGAATTGTTCACATGGAATTCATCCCAGAAGGTGCAACTGTGAACAAAACCCGCTACAAAGAGATCCTTCGCCATTTACGAGATTCAATTCGCCGTAAGCGACCTGAGCTATGGCGTACAAAGAATTGGCTGTTGCTACATGACAACGCCCCTGCACATCGCTCTGTCCTTGTCCAAGAGGAACTTGCAAGACAACAGGTGACAGTTCTTCCACACCCTCCGTACTCACCTGATCTCGCACCATGCGATTTTTTTCTCTTTCCTCGCATGTAAACAACCCTACGTGGGCGTAGATTTCATTCTTTCGAAGAGGTCATGACTGCCACAAGAGAAGCCATAAGGGACCTTCCTGCCAACATCTTTCAACGGTGCTTCCAGCAGCTATACCAACGTTGGCAAACGTGCATAACGGCCAACGGAGACTATTTTGAGGGAGGATGTGGTTCTGTTTAAATGTACACCGTGTTATGCGGCATCTTGTGATACATCCAGATTCTTGTGGGAGCCTATCCTCCAGGCATTAAGTCTTAGAACTTAATGACTGTACCACGTATACAAATGAATTTTTAAAAAATTGGTTGAAATAATTTACGTGTTTTAATTGGTCTCCTAGATAAATCTGTTGTCTATTTATACTATTACATATTATTTGTGTCTATTGTTTCTATGTTATTTAATTCTGTTACATTTCCAAGGTGGTCTATAGCCAAATTAAAATAGATTATGATTCTTCTGTTAAAACATTATACATGGATAAAGATGAGCAAAAAGATAGAACATTGGTATATTGGAATGTTGCCATATAGGTAAATAGTATATTTAAAGAGTTCAGAGCCATAGTGTGGCAGGTGGCATACATTAAAAACAGAGAAAACAAGAGTTAAAATTAAATGAATGCCATAATTCATTGCAATATATAGCAAGTAATATAAAGTATGCACATTAAAACTAAATGATATGTCAATCTTCATTAAACTGTGGTATTCATTTAACTTTAACCCTTGTTTTCTCCGTTCTTAATAAATGACGCTTAGCCCACTATGGTTCTGAACTCTTTCATTTATTGAGGAAAAATGTGTCAACCACAATAGATACGGTAATATAATTGTTATGCTAACAAGCAAACGTTCTGATGGGAGCAGACAAAAAAGTTTTTTTTTCTTCCACCATGTTAATAATGTCAAAAGAAGTGCTTACACAAATTTTGGCCATTCCACCGAAATTACGAGGCCTTCCAGAAAGTGATTTTCCCTGGGGCCGTTTATAGAAATAAGCACAATTGCATAGAAATATTTATTGAAACAGATACAGCAATTGTTGCGCTATTTGTCAACATATACTCACTGGAATTGAGACATATATCATACCATGGGATCAATTTTTGTGTCGTAAAATCAACCGCCTCAGATCGGAACCAGCGTTTCACTGCGTCTGCACCTCCCTCTGTCGATCCCATGATATGAGAAATGTCTCAATCCCGATGGAAAATATGTTGAAAAATAGCTCAACAATTTCTGTGTCCGTTCCAATAAATTTGTGCAATGAAATTGTTTTTTTTTTTTCTGTTAGCGGCCCCTTGCGAACTTATTTTTTTACGGCTCTCGTAATTGCGGTCGAGTGGCCAAAATTTGTATAAGCACTTCTTTTGACATTATTGACATGGTAGAAGAAAAAAAAATAACTTTTTTATCTGCCCCCATCAGAACGTTTGCTTGTAAGCTAAGATCAAATATGGTAACCTTGCCTTGATAAAGGTGTAATATTGCTGTGAAAACAATGTATTAAAACATTTCTCTTTGTCAGAAACGTTGTGCATTAGAGAATATGCTAACAATTAGAACTCTAAGAAGAAGATTAAAACGAGGTTCATCGTTAATTTATAATAATTACTTACAATACTAATTTCTTAAAATATTTCATTAAATTACGAGTAGTTACGAAATAAGCATTTTGTCCGTTTCTATCGTTGAACTCTTGTTTGTTGTGTTACATAAAACTGCGTTTACATGGGAATATTGACATAGGTCACATGACCAATTAAAATGAAAGCGATTTATGGCTGTCTGTTGTAGAATATGAACAAACCGGTCATCAAGATAACTTTATTGTCGAGGTAGGAAGTAGAACAGAATCGAACAAAGTTTATTGTTGGGAGATTACTGAGACCAACCCGACAGACTAGAAAGAGGAGGTTACTAATGATTGATATATTAAAATGGGTCACGACTTTTGTTTGTGAGCTTAGTCTCCCTGAAGATTTCTCTTTCTCTCTTTTTTCTATTAATTTGTCTCACTTTTTTTCTTTCTGTCTCAGGTAGCTAGTCTACCAGTGATGCCCCTATTAGCTAATAATTGTTTACCTGACGAACAGGGTTGGAAAGCTTATTAAGGAATAGTAATTTGGCTATCGGCGTAGTTCAAACAGTAGCTACAAATTGCTTGTTGATCAGGAGCTGCGCTCAGGCATGGGTTCGGTAGCCGCTTCAGTAGATTACCTATAGGCAGGGCCGCCGAGAAGGGGGGGCAAAAGGAGTGAATGCATATGGACCCGTGAGCAATAAGTGCCCGTCAGATTAAGTGAGTCTGATTACTTTTTATTATCATTAATAATTATTCGTAGATACATACTGGTACTATAAAATTTTGTAAGAATGTTTGTTACATAAATTTGACATATTAACTCAACAATGGTAGAATTAATACAAATTACCACTTCATATGTAAATATTTGACTTTTATATAATAGAAGATAGGTTTCCCGGATTAAAGTTCACCGACACGACAATTGAGGGCCCCGGCATTTGCCTGAACTATGTTCCCGTCGCTAACTTGTACTGAACAAGTTCAATTATTTATTGGCGTGTCCTTTTTAACTAACAAACCCCCGCTGGCCCACCTCAATATACTAGTGGACTCTCTCAAACCGAAGTCACAGGATACGTTTCTTTTTCAGTACATTGCATGTTTCGTGTCGAAACTTTCGTCTTTCGTTGTCGTTTGTCTAGTAAATTCTGTTCATTAGTGTTACTGGTTATAGTTTAACTGCACAATGGACAAGTACATGCATAAGTCGGGAGCTGAGAAGCACAAGGAGAGACAGAAACAAATTTGAAAATATTAATATGGGTGCTAGACTGCGTAAAAAATATTATGAAATTAATAAAGAAATCAGTGATGAGCCGAAATATTTAAAATAAATTCATGCCTCTAATTTAGGACCAATCCCACTGAAACCTATGAATCTCCTAAATAGTCTGAAGGAATTAAAACTGGATACTTTATTTCCAAATATTTGCATAACCGTTAGAATATTCTATGCAATTCCTGTGACAGTTCCTAATGCTGAAAGATCCTTCAGCAAAATGAAGGAAATAAAAAATTTATTCAGATAAACAATGTGTCAAGAACGACTAGTAACCTTGGCTCAGTCTGGAGAGCGATCTTGCTAGGCCTTTAAATTCTGATGACATAATTGATGATTTTGCATCAATGAAGTCAAGGAGAGCTGTTTGTTGATGTTGGACTGCAAGTTATAAAATACAGGTGTTTAAGAATAATGTTTTATGAATATAATATATTGTGTTAATATGAAGTTTTGCTAAAAGTTTTCAACGTAATAAAAATGTATACTTTTAAGTACGTATCTGTGTATGGGGTTATCTTTTATTTATTTTGCAAATAATTATTATGGTTAGAATAACTGGTAACTTGTAACGGGGGTCGAGTACAGTATTGCATAGGGGCCCATAAATTCTGTTGGCGGCCCTGCCTATAGGCATATAAGTTTCTTGTGGGGTTTCTCAACATTGTAGTCAATTATCAGGTCATCCCAAGGCGAATCCTTCACCTCATTCAGACGCTAAATAACCTGAGATGTTGATAAGGCGTCGTAAAATAACCTACTAAAATGAAAAAAACAAGGCGAATCATTGGCCTCGCCTCGCCGAATACTCCACCATCTCGCTATCGTCAATTCCTTGAACGCTAAATAAACTAGTAGTTTATACAGTGTGGTTAAATAACTGATTAAAACGGTGACGTTAAGTTAAAAATGGAAATATGTCTTGAAAAGTAATTCTGTTTATTTTAAAACAGAGATAAGTTTAAGAGCAGGGATCAGTGGTGGCGCTACATAAAAACGAAATAGGCTGCCGCCTAGGGCAGGCAAGTCAATTGATGCCCACAGGAGCAAGCGCGCTCTTTAGTGCCCAGGAGAGCCTGAGCGCTTTACAGCGGAAAGGAAAGAGACAGACAAAAGAGGTGGTATATGACGCTTGGTCGAGCTATATTCAGGGATGGCCAGCACTGATTCAATAGGTAAAGGGAAGAGAACTTATTAAAACTGTATCCATGTTAATTTTTAGATTTGCCTGAGAAGTATAAGTGCATTATAAGAATGCAAGTTTTAATTTTAATGCTCACTTTTCACAAGTTTGATTTTTTTATTCAAAAGAAATATTTTCTCATCTTTTCGTATAGAAAAGTGAAATTTTCAGATATAGGCCTATTTATTTAGTAGCCTTACAGAATGTTTTCGTAAATCTAATATACCGTATACACGTATTACTGAAGATAGTGTATTGAAATTTTTGAAAATATTCGCGTGGATATTGTTTGTAAGGAAATGAATTAACAAAGCAACTACTTTTACATCATAAGCAAAAGATACGTGCCCATGTGTTGTAAAAATGTCAGCTCTATAGCTTCAGCTGATTTCGAGAAAATAATTTAATATTCTGATGATAGGAAGTTGCTCACAAATATCACCTTAAAAGCATAATGCGATAAGAGTTTTGTTATGTAATATTAGTTACACTTAAAACAGATACAGTACCTAGGTAACTTTGCTTTGTACTGTAATATTGTTTTGATTAGTTTATTGGATTACTTTTGTAAGGCTAAAGAAACCATCAATATAAATTCCAACTTATCATGTTATACTCAATCTCTTTCTTTGGAATATCACTTTCTTTATGAATGATGTGTTTCATCCACTTAATACAGTATAATATTATACTACTATGGAATTTAAGTGAATATTCCTTCTTAGCTCTCTATTATGTTATTAAGATTTAAAACACAAGTGCAATATTAAGAAATCAGTGTTAGTACTTTTTTTTTACAGACAATATAGATAATATCGAACAGAAAGAAGCCATGTAAAAATAACGACATAAAATTTCACGTTCTGTTTGAAGTTTGTGCACCTCTGTTTTCTTAATCCAACAGGTTGCTTATTCATATACACAACCCTTCCTCTTTCCATACTTAGCGCTTGCTGCCCGCGCACGACGTCAAGGTCAGAAAGATGCGCTTGCTTTGGCATCACTGGATTAGGGCCTCGTGCCTGAAAGAGCCGTGCGACCACGACTACAACGTGTTCCGGTATTTAAAATTTCATTTTTCATTCAGGTACTTGTACTTACGTTTTCTTTAATTTGCGTGTTATTTCTTCTTCTGTTTACACATTCTTATTTATTTTTATCCTCAATGGTATATAATAATAATTGACACCAGAATCTAGCTTTCAAAGTTCAGTCAACATTCCTTTCTTCTCACTCGATCGGTTTTCTTGGAATTCGTATTTTCGTTCCTCTCGCTTCACGCTCGCATTCGATCAATTTTAATTTGGTTATTTAACGACGCTGTATCAACTACTAGGTTATTTAGCGTCGATGAGATGGGTGATAGTGAGATGATATTTGGCGAGATGAGGCCGAGGATTCGCCATAGATTACCTTGCATTCACATTACGGTTGGGGAAAACCTCGGAAAAAACCCAACCAGGTAATCAGCCCAAGCGGGGATCGAACCCGCGCCCGAACGCAACTTCAGACCGGCAGACAAGCGCCTTAACCGACTGAGCCACGCCGGTGGCTCATTCGATCAACAATGAAGAAATATTATAAATAATGATAAAACTGAAGTAGCTATCACAAATTGTTAAATTAAATTTGAAATGTTCAAAACACGTTATACAATACCGACAAATGTATATTTTCTTAATTATAAAGTTTATGAATATTCCATTACCTAATAATGACTATAAAATTACCTCTCATTGTTACTCGATAAATAATATAAGGTAACCGGGGGTAATAAGGCCCATCTAAGAAATAAAATGTTCTTACTTTTAACTGGAAACGTTTATCAATTTTCAAATAATGGAATAGGATACTTTTATAGTTATGCTATAATATTTTAATTCAAATAAATATTCAAAAATACATATAATTGCTGTGAGCAATGAAAATTAACATGTCACTGGGCCTTATATCCTGCTGTGACAGATAATAAGGCCCACAATAAAGAATATAATTATTGAACACACCTTCGCATACTAAGTTTTGAGTGCTTTCCTCAGTGAGACCTACACATTCAACGTGCACCCAACATTCACAAGAGACACACACATGCAAATCTGCAACAATTCTCTTCGCAGACGGAACATAATATTCGGGTCTCCTAGATTTTTACAGATCCTGAAGTTGATGGTTCATCCAGTGTTCTTTCTGCATTAGGAATTGCCAGTCTTTCGTTTACTTCATTTCCTGCAAAAATTATTGCGGTTTAGAGTTTAAGCTTTATAGTTCAGGGCCTTTTATGAACTTGTCGGCGTTTCCACGTATTTATTTCATGGACCTTATTTCCTGCTCTGTCACTTCGCGCCAATTTTAGGTTATGGATTGCTCATATGCTCATTAGCGAAAGTTTCACGGTAACCCCAAACTTTTTAACGTTTACACAATAACATGCATTTAATATTATATTAATAACACAAAGTAAAACGATTAAATATCTGCTTACATTTTGGAAAATGTTATAATGAATGCAGAAATAATCACACATAACTTTGTTGCCACCAGTCAGCTACACACAAAAATGAGATCTAATTTCTTTGTACCTCACTCGAATGCAAAAAGAATTAGTTCTTAAGAGCTTTTGCTCTCTTTTACAAAAGTGTATAACTAATGGCAAAACTAGGTAGTGGGCCTTATAACGTGCTGGACCTTAATACCTCCAGGTACCTTAAATTCTAATGCGCCATAGGCCTATTTATGTTACAAGCAGTATCACAGTTAACATCTGACCGACAAATAATGTTCTTCCTCATTGATTACTGCAACAGTGTTCTTTATGCAGTTATACTTTCCCAAGAGAACCATCTTTTTTTTTAAGTTTACTGTGTTATGTTTTCGTTGTAATGTCCGGGAGAGAACGCGACAGATGTAGAAAATTTGAATTAGGCTATTTAAAAAGTCAAAAAAGGGGCGGCGACAGAGCAATTGAGGAAGCAGTTATGCGGTTCAATGTTAAAATATATTAAGTTCGGTGAAACAGTACTCGTAACTGAGCATTTTGCGATTCGACCCTTCTACAAATAAATGTGAATACAATCAATCCAATGAAAGTAATATAAAGAATGACACTGGTGGTGCGCCTTCTAATGAAAACATTAATACAGCAGGTTCAATTAGTGAAATATGAACTTTTAATAGCGCTGATCCTGGCAATTAGCCACATCCAATTCAGGACAAGAAAAGGCTGAAAATTGTCAAAAAAAGAACTCGTTCTAGAAGAAAATTCTGTGTTTCCATTGGACGTCCTAAGAGACACTTTTCACCTATCCACTATTTCAGGATTTTAAGCAATAAAGAAAAGCAGATCGCGTTAGCTTGTAACCTAATTCTATTCTAAAAATCGAGATAGGTTCTATTGTTTTGCTTTCAGACTTTTTTCAAGCTCCATGACAGTAGCCTATTACCTTCTCAGGGATGTAACGACTGGAAAAAACTTAGTACTCTTCTAAAATCCCTGAAAATAGTCCTGACTATTCGGATTTAATTCAGGATTTCAGTTCAGTGAAAAGTAGGAAAAGGAAATGACTTTTGATTTCGTGTGCAAACATTTTACTTCATTAAAAAAATATATTAACCTAATAGATATCTGTGATTTATTGTCAATGTGTAAGATTTTTTGTAAGACTAAAAATGAAATCATGGTTAAAATTCATCTACATAATATGAAGAGTAGTTTAATATACTACTACTTCTGTTATTAATATTATTATTATTATTATTATTATTATTATTATTATTATTATTATTATTGATGAATGTTACTAATGTCCCGACCACTACAGGAACTTGATAAAATACCTTCAAAATGCCTTGGATTGAAAGTATTGAGTAGTAGATAATTGATGTGATCACTGGGCTATAGGGCCTTGAATAGGCCTACAGGTTTGCCTAGGGCCTCGCAAATCCTAGCGCCGCCACTGGCAGGGATGTTAAACTGAAAGTGAAAAGTTTGAGAGGTAGTGACGTTTAGTGAAAGTGGAGATATGAGTTGAGAGGCAGAAATACTCGTAAGAACGCGTATATGTGATCTAAGAGGCTGTGATGACGAATTGAATGTAAAGATAGTTCTTAAGAGTCCGTGACAATAAGTTCATAATAGTAATATTGTTTAAGAGGCAGCGATGTTAGTTTGAAATCGGGAATGTGATTTAAGCGACAGTGATGACCAGTTCAAAGTAGAGACGTGACTTAAGAGTCGGTGACCTTGAGTTTAAAATAGGAATATGGTTTTAAGGACAGCAATGTTCACTTGAAAACAGATATATGGTTTGAAAAGCAGTAATGATGAGTTGGAAGTAGTAAAGTGACATTAAGTTGCAAAGAGAGATGTGGATTAAAACAAAGAGACGTTAATTTGAAAGCTGAAGTGTAGTTTAAAAATCATTGAAGTTCTACTGAAATTGTAACCGAAAAGATACTAATGATAGTGACACTGATAAGATGAAAACGAATATATTGCTAGAGAGGTAGTGATATTAATTTTAAAAGGAATGGAGTGAAAACACAAGTTTTCTTTCAATAGAGGCACCAACTTAATGCATTAAGAATATTAAGATAATGTTTAGACAGATAAGTGCATTTATTAATGCATAATATATTATACAAACTCATGTACACAAGATCCTTCGCACGAGCCCGTACGGCCATTCGTGCTATAACTATGCACAGTTTGAATCTTCAAAACGAAAATAATACCTACTAATAATAAAATAGTACAACAGTTATTATTATTACTACCGTTATCATTATCACAATTACAGCTAATTTAACTTCAAACCAAATTTCACAAAAATAATAAAAATAAAATAAATGTAAGATATAAAAAGAGAGAAAAAAACATAGTGAAACATATATATATATGTATATGTATATATATAAACAATTCAATTCCTTATTGAGACTGCACGAAATAATCCAACTAATAAATTAAAGGTAATACATAAAAAACATACACTCAAAAAAGAACATTATCCCCTAATTACTTCATCATTACAACACTAATTAATAACTCTTTCCCTTATTTCCTCGGCTCCCTCCCCCCTCGGCCAGTTCCACTCTCAACTGTCGAACTTTTGCCATAAATTTTCCCACACTGTCACAAAATGTAACGTTATTTAACATATTGTATGCTGCCAAAACAAATATTAAACAGCGTAGATTACCAAACGAAATTATAATAATTATAATATAAAAATGCAGGAAATATTTTTAAAAGTTCATTTTTCCATTAGATAAATGTTTGCTTGGAATGATGGAATGAATATCCCTTTTAGGAAATGCAACTTTGTGCTACTTTGAAATTCCGTAAAAACTGTTTCATTGCCACCTTCTCCAAACGGTTGAATTCATTCAAACCTATAACTTAAATACAAAACTGTTTTAAATCCACTGAAATATTCTAGTTATAGAAGTGTCCAAAAGCTTATGGGACACCCTGTATGATTCCCTCTTTTCCAAAGCTAACGTAACTTACATAGTAAAACACATTCAGATATTTGAGATCTAATTTTTAACTCTTGACACTGACAATACTGACTGAAGTCAATATCACTTTTACCTTTCCTCTACTCTTCATCTCAATGTTGCGTACAATCTCTGTGTTGTATTAATTAATGTTCAACTGCCTCTTGTCGAAGTGAAAGAGCTTTTCTTAGAGTTACGTATTCATATTCTTTCGCTTTATTGCCCCTAAACACAGCGATGCGTTGCTGTATTACTGCACTTGTTTTATTAGTTATAATGAAATCTAATTAAGAGAGGCGTGACTTCATTTCGCTGTTATGTCGCCGTAGACATTTCTCTCGGAATTGAAGGAATCATAATTTTACACTGAGACACGAAATGGAAGAAAATATTGAGGCCGCCTTTGCTTTCCAAGTCGTTATGTAAGACGGATTGGAGTGATCTGTTAAACTTTCAACGCCAGAAAGACGTCTAGACAAAAACGTGGCCTGCACCACTGCCCGGTCAGAGTAGAGCAGTGCGTGGGTCGAGAGGGAAAACTTCGTCGCATTCTTTACAATTAATTTGCTGAATGAGTTCGGAATTGCTAAGCTTAACATATTTTGCGTGCTTCTATGTCAGGCCGTCATTCTTTATCTTTAAAAACTGGAAACTTGTTTCCAACCAGTAACTTGTGATGGGTGATTGCATTTCCATAGAAAGTAAATAGAATAAACTTTCATTACTTAATTTACTTTTTTCATCACGACGTTATTCAGTTTTCTTCTCTTCAAGCCGAATAAATATTTCTATCGGTCGGAATCCATATGTACTGTATAGTGACAATTTTTTTTTTTTTTTTTTTACTATTTTAAGGTTTCTTTCCTTTTCTATTTTACCATTTTTTGTCTGTCAGTGCTTGAAATCTTATATTCTTCAAAACAATTCCAATTTACTCAGTGGACACGATCGTATTCGATGGTAAAGAAGTTACTTTGGAGCACAATTCTGCTTAAGGGCCTTGGATAATTTTGAAGTTTAAAGGCCTAAAGGGAATTTAAGGTATGAATTCATCACAGAGACAATAGATAGGCCTGTATCCTGTTAACAGTAGGCTGAAGTGTCACGTGGTTGTTGGTGAAAGATCTGCACGGTCCTCACCGGTACTGGGAATCGAAACCAATAGCACAGCATATTATGACAATCTTGATTGTGAGTTTGGGTTTGAACCACAACTCTTATAAGAAGTCATACTGAGACCAAGGCACCATATTACAGGAGAATTGAACAGAAGACAAACTCATCTATAACAGTTTATCATGATGAAAATTATAATAGTGATTATCTTTATTACTATTACAGTTAAAGTACTTCCATGGTAAAGAAGTTACTATGCTAGTCTTGTAGGCCTATCCCATATTCGCGATTTCAAACTCGGCCGAGAATTGTGGTATTTCAAGAACATAAAATCTTTAGCTTCGCTTACTCGAGGAGTGAATAAAATTGAACTAATAATCCAAATGTGCTAAGTGCCAATCTTTTAAATTTCATTATATTCAATATAAGGGAGGAGCATCCATATGAGAATATCATACTAAATTTTCTTTGTCGTAGTTCTATTGTAAGTGACTCATTCTTGCGCCAAAAAACGGTGCTGTAGATATCTCAACATGCATTTCGCAGTGTGTTTTTCATCAATATCTCAGAAAGTTGTTTTTGACACTTAGCACATTCAGATTGCTAGGTCCTCAATTGTAGGACCTATGTAGTAGATTTATACTACCTAAAACTCAGTTCCTAAGATAAGTTTTCATTAAAAGTATGAGATAATTAAAGAGTTCAGAACCATAGTGGGCCAAGCGCCATTTACTGAAACCGTAGAAAACAGGGATTAAAATGAAATTTTTACCATAATTCAATGGAAACATATAGCAAGTAATATAAAGTATACACATTAAAACTAAATGATATGTCAATCTTCATTAAACTATGTTATTCACTTAACTTTAACCCTTGCTTTCTCCGTTTTTAATAAATGGCGCTTGGCCCACTATGGCTCTGAACCCTTCAATTCTCTCCCACATTTAATTTTGACGGTGAATGCATCAGTTGAAAGTGTCGCTAAATAAAATACCTAGTTACTATTACTACTACCACTACTTAAGACAGACTCCAGTTGCATCTGTTCAGTGTCATATGCTATATCTGTGAATTCCTGTAACAATACAAAAAATATAAAGAGTTGGATAGACTAATTAATTTTCTTTGTCGAATACTTACGAACTAAGCGATTGACCTTGTAAATTGATCTCCGTATAATTAACAACCTTTTTCTGATTGTACACTTCGCAATACTATAGGCTGTAGGCGAGTATTGTTACCGTAATGATATGAGATTTTTAATTAATATTTCTCCAGTGTATACTACTACAGGCCTATTATTATCATTGTGATACGTTACTAAGATTTGGAAGAGGAATAATGGCAACATTTTATTCATATTAATGAATGCAAGAAAATTTTAAAGGAAATATTATTTGGTATCAAGGACTCTATATCTACATTTGATGGAAATATACTACTCGAGAAATAACTTTGATCTAATCCCGTTCAGTATTTTATATACTTACTTAAATAAAATATATTTAAACTGAAAATAATTAGTGCCAATATTGTTGAAACTTAATAGAAGTCCAGTGTTTATTTGTTACATTCTGATTCTGAAAAAAATGTCTTTTTGAAGAAAAATGTCTGCCAAATTAGTAGGTACTAATGCTACCTATCGATTTTAACATATAGAAATGAATTCAAAATAAACGATAATTCAGTTTTGAGGTTGAAGGTTAAGTTCTTGGCTGGAGGAACTTTTAAATCGCTTGTTACAACTTGTGTAGCATGCAGTAAAAATATCTCTACATGATGAAGACAACATGGGAAAACTATAGAGATTGTTTATTTTTGATTCAAGGGCCGATAAACCCGCACTAGCGAATCTGATTGAGAGACTGGAGGAAGATTGAGCTGATAACCAATAAAACTGTGACACATAAAGGGAGGTCCGGCTTGACTGGTTGTTCATAATTGTAACGCGCTCATGTAATGTGTAATAATTACATAATAGCCTGTCACCGAGCACAACCACTATCGCTACAGCAAGCATTAACACGTCACACAACACCTCCAATCCCAAGCCGCCAGCTACATGTTACCATTTCACATGAATCCATTTTGGAGATCGTTATTGCTAGAGTAATCTTAATGTTTGACACATGATTAATTTCCCACTTAACTGACAAACGACTGTAGAACTTCAGCAATACTTCTAAATTCTTTCTGAGCATCTAGGTATCTATTTGTATTCTGGTGGTGTAGTAGAGAAGGTCTAATGGCCTTAACTCAGCCAGATTAAATAAATAAATAAATAAATAAATAAATAAATAAATAAATAAATAAATAAATAAATAAATAAATAAATAAATATTTATAATTTATTATATTTAATTACTTTCTTATGAGGAAAGAAATAACTAAAATAAAATTATTGCAAACACTGTTAACGAAATTCAAAATAAAAGTAACTAATGAATTTAAATTGCAATTTTCTACAGTAACACCACGAAATCAGCTCTATTACTTGCTATTAGCAACTAGAAGCTCTTACTAGTTTTGATCAAAACAAAAAAATATTCCTTGACAAGTACTAAATACCAAGAAACTGTTGGATGTAAATAATAAGTAGCATTTTAAAAGTTAATTCTACAGTTTTATTATCGTAATCTAGAATACTTCAGTTTTGTTATTATGCTGGCGAAAAAAATATATAATATCTAATTCAATTTAGTTTCTTTGTCTCTTTACAATAAAAATATGACTAATTATTAAGTACAGTCAAATATCCTTGTTTAGATTAGATTAGATTAGATTAGATTAGATCTACTGATAGAGGTTCTGGCTGATATGCAAATTTATTATCAGATAAAACATCTCACTTGACGATATGTGTCAGAGGAAGAAGAATTGTTTGTATGCGTCTGAAGTCTGACTAGTGTAATATGTAGCTGGTCGGCGATGTATGCAATGGAGGGGAAATAGAAGTGACCACCTTACTATATTATCTCCTGGCCTAGTTGCCTCATAAATAATGTCTTCTTGGTATCATTTGTGAGGTTCAGACCTGTCTTCGGACAGTTGACTAAACAACGGAATAGATTAGATTAGATTAGATTAGATTAGATTAGATTAGATTAGATTTGATTAGATTAGATTAGATTAGATTAGATTAGATTAGATTAGATTAGATTAGATTAGATTAGATTAGATTAGATTAGAGTAGAGTAGATTAGTAAAATATGAGAGTTTAGCTTTTAAATGTTGTCACGTTTCCAAATTTTACCACAGAACACTAATGTTTACGAAATATAATAGAAGAAAATAATGTTTACTAGCGAGAACATATATAAAATAATTTAATGTTTTTACAGCAGTATATGCAATAAATAATTACTATAACGGATTCTGATATTACTTGAAGAATTATGAGAGAGGATTACAAGGTATTGAGGGTTGAATATCAAATTATGTTGGAGATAGTGAAATTGATAAAATTATCAAAAGCATTTTTAGCAATGCACCGTGAATCTGACCATGATAAATATCACTGAATATTCTTTGTGCTCTTCATAGTGTTATGAACGAAGTAAATATTTAACACCGAAACGTTAGCCCTTTGGGAAGGAGTGCACTATGGAAACAGGAGGGGCAGAAGGTTGTAACGTAATGGTAGAATGTAAATAAAACACTCGGTTTCGAATGATTGATGAGCAATTTATTATTTATGTGTACAATGCCGGACATTGCAAAATCTTCGAATATTGGAATGGATATCAGATAACAGGCAGTGATATTGAGATGGATATCAACACATAACTCCTATAAGTATGCTCTCCTGAATATAAAACATGATACAATATGATTGAAAACCGTGTATACATTTTGTAATGCGTTATTTCAAGGATATTTTTAAACTTTTATACAGTATGTTATCTTGGATATAAACAAGATACAATAATGATACAAAATCCTGTATACATGTTATTTATAATGCTTTAGTTTAAGGATAGCTCTAGGAGTGATATGTTATCGTGAGGGAAGGAAGTAGAAGCTACGGAAGAAAACGAAAAGATGCGTGTAAATGAAACAAATGTTTTCTAATGATCGATGAGCAATTTATTATTCACATGATACAGTGCGGGTGATGGCATGAAGTGACGTGGTGACTAGAAGCCGCTGCTGCCTCCGAAATCGTGTCCGTGCTCCTCGCCGCCGGAGCTGAAGCTGCTGTAGCTCTCTGCCTCGCCGCCTCCCTCGTGAGATTCCTCCTCGTGGTGGTGGTCAATGTAGACGGGGTACTTCTTCTCGACGTAGACTGGGTGAGGCACAGGGACGGGCTTGGGAACATGGACGGTGTAGGGCTTGGGCACCTCGATGTGATGGGGCACGGGGTAGGGCACCTTCACGGGAACCTTCACTTCATATGGCACCTTCTTTTCTACGGTGTAAGGTACCTTCTTCTCTACAAAGACGGTGTAGGGTTTAGGTACTTCGACGGGGTAGGGTTTGGGCACGGTCACGTGGTAGGGGACCTTGACTTCATAAGGAACCTTCTTCTCGACGGTAACGGTGTAGGGTTTAGGGACGGCGTAGGGCACCTTCTTGGTGATAATGATGGTCCTCACGTGCTCCTGGTGATGCTCGTGTTCGTGCTCGTCGCCTTCCTGAGCCAAGGCGACAGCAACCAACAGGATGGTGCACAGCTGTAAGAAAGAAAAATATTATTATCCATATCATCTTGTTGCTGGTAACAGCTTTGTATAATAATTGAATTAATTTAACAACAAATAATTAGCTTAGGTATTCCAGTTAGGTTCAGCAGTGTGTATTTAACTCCAGATTTATCTAAGTAAAAACATGAATTTAATAATGCAAAAAAGAAGCTCGTCGTCCTTACGAAACTAAGAGAAATAATCCATAATCACCTTCACATGATGTATGTATTTATTGTTCCAATTTAATCTATAGCATTTTTGTGTACAATTTCAGTACACATTGGTTCCATTGCCAACATAAAATAATGTTGAGATTTATATCTCTTCAGTAACGATTAGATATGCATATTTTGTCTGGTGTTTGACTTATATTACTTCAGGTTGTGGCTTTGTTTCATGATATGTATGTAACCAAATCGTCTCTCTCCTCCTGAATGTATAGTAGTGGTTAAAAATCGCGGGTACTCGTGTAAAGGGGGTTAAGTCAAATTGTAAGGTATGTAAACTTTTCTCCTTTGGTACTGAACAAAACACCTTTGTCGCAAAATACGGAGCACTGTAACTGCATCATGGATGGAAGCATGATTTAACCCCTTTAACACAAGACAGAGGTAATCGTGGAGGATTCAAATTTTTACTTATCCCAGTTTAGCCAATTCATACTTAACCCCCTTTACATGAGCACCAGCGAAATATTCACGACAAGGGAATATCAAATGAGGCATAAGCTAAAATTACTTTTGCTTTCATGGAAGGTATTATAAGAAAATGAATTAAAATACACGAATGTAACGTGTCCTTGCTATAGGCCTGGAGATCTGAGTAAGAAACTATGCGAGTTCTAAACCTTTTGGCCATTTATCTCACTTTGGAGTATAATTCTGCTTAAGGGCCTTGGAAAATTTTGAAGTTTAAAAGCCTGAAGAGGATGTAAAGTAGAAAGTTCATCACAGAGACAATAGATATATCCTGTTAACAGTAGGCTGAAGTGCCCCGTGGTCGTTGGTGAAAGATCAGCATGGTCCTCACCGGCACTGGGAATCGAACCCAATAGTCCAGTATATGACAATCTTGACTGTGAGTTTGGGTTTGAACCACAACTCTTATAAGAAGTCATACTAAGACCAAGGCACCATATTCCAGGAGAATTAAACAGAAGACATAATCATCTGTAACAGATTATCATGGTGAAAATTATAATAGTTATAATTTTTATTACCATTACAGTTAAAGTACTTCGATGTAATTTTAAAGAGCAGAATGTAATGCAGTCACTTTTTGCTTTAACAACTAAAGAAGAATTTATAACCATCTCTGATATCATTTGATTAACGCTGAGTTTCAAGTGACAGACGTGTAAATATTGTATCCTTTATATATTTACTGAGAAATGAATAGACTTACACCGTGATGTTTATCTATCCGAATGATTGAAGTGTAACGTCGTTGTTCCTTAATAACTCCTGTTTGCAAAATATGAAATTCTTCAGTAGGAAGAAAAGACACATTTATTCTTCTATGGCAGTAGTGCATAGGAGATTGTGAATTCTTCGAAAGAAAGAAAAAAAGAAAGAAAGAAATAGAATTACATATAGGAGATTTTATTATGTGCTGTATCACTATTTAAGTTATTTAATAGAGCAAAAATCTGAAAATGGATAAATATGTCACATAGGAGTTATTGTCGGAACAACGACGATATGTAGCAAATATAGTTTAGTGTGATGCTTCACAAGAAATACGTTAAATTTTTTAATCTTTAATAAGATTTGTACTAACGACTGTATTATGTTGTCTGTAAGTAATAATATTAATTTTCAAATTTACGTCCCCGTTAATTATTTAAATAATATTTCAGGTGACTTTTATAGTATACTAAATGCGAGAGCAGCTGTACGAAGTTATAATACCATTGTCTTTTAATTTATTTGAATATTACACGAAATTGATCTTGCAATTCTGTGCTGATGAATACTCATTCTGCGACTGAGTTGTTCCTGGTAATTGCTATTAAGTAACGACTGATGAGGAATGGGACTGCACTTGTGCGAGTGTCAATGCTTCCGCAATTTACAACCCTCCATATTTGGTTCGAGGCACTCGGGAACAAGTGACAACTTCATGAAATCAATGTGAAGTGACACAGCTGATCAAAGCTGCCACTACAGAGCTCCCATGACTTTGAAGAAAAACTTAATTCGAAACGTGTATTTAATTGAGATTGTGAATCTGAATTAAAATTTATATAAAATCTCGAAAAGCCTTCACCGCACAACAAGAAATGTCGCAGTGTAGTGTTACACATTTTTGCTTTGCGTGATTGAAACATTTGTTATGTATGATATCTAGCGTATGTCTGGAGGACATAATCCAAAAAACTGAGCCTGCCGGGAGTTGAACCCGTATTTTGTTACGACACGACCGGTAACGGCAGACAGCTTCTTTATCGCACTGCTCACTGAGGCACTTTCACTGCATGCACTGTACTTACAATAGCCTTCATGTTGACGCTGTGTTGCTATCAAACAGTAGCTGAAATTGCACTGACAACTTGGGGTCTTTACTGTGCTTTTATACCCAAAACTTGTGCTCGAAAGTTCCCACCATAGCCTGTGCTTTCGTCGTTTTTTCTCCATGATTATTATTCCCACCTCCCTCCCCAGCAAGTTTTGAGAGGTGACATGTCCACCAGTAAAGTCGCATGGCAATTTACTACTTTTCCCCACTACATAAAAAAGGGTAAATTTAGGTTGTCTGTGACGAAGCCGATCGTGCCCGATATCAGTATTTCACAAAATTGAGGATTCCAGCTGTAACGCAACTTGCGCGAATTAGTGAGGCGTCTATTATTCTTCCCTGTTACCCATCTTCTGCAGATTAAAAGATTTTAAGCCATTCGTGTTTAGACTTACAGATTACATATGTTCTTATCCAATAGTGGTGAATTTATATGTCTTAGCAAGTAACTTTCTCAAAGTAATTACTGTTTGAAGAGTGCTTGCATGGTGCCATACCAGAATATTGGTGCATCAGTATAAATGTGCGATTTCTTGCTCTGTAGAACGGTCACCTTATGGGTCCCGCGGAGTTGGTATCCTGGCGAAGATGATACGAGTCATCGTCGTCGTCATCATCAGCATTATTATCATCAATCATCATCATCGTGAAGTGAATTATGCTTCATTTAAAAATGTTCTCATTTTTTCGAGATATCTTGGGGAAATGGTACATATCATCATCATCATCATCATCCTCATCATCATCACAATCATCATCATCATCATATTACCAAACACTTTTGAGCAATGTTACAAGTATGTTTTCCTTAAAATATAGTTCAAATATTATTTCATACATTGAAAACCATATTTGTGAATTAATCTTAACCTAGTATGAATGCGTCATTATCATAAGAATTAATTTAACATATTTTATCTGAAATCGCATATACGAGATTCTAAATGTGTTCATATTTTCTTTTCACCTGGCGTGATTGGAGATTTCTATGGCGATTTTCAAAATCAGCGCAACTTTTTCGTTAAGAATCACCTATTTTTATCGCTGAGAGATGAAATTTTTTTTGTACGGTAGTGTAATTAATGAAACGAAAAAGTGACGCACATTTATTTATTTATTTATTTATTTATTTATTTATTTATTTATTTGTTTATTTATTTATTTATTTATTTGTTTGTTTGTTTGTTTGTTTGTTTGTTTGTTTGTTTGTTTGTTTGTTTGTTTGTTTGTTTGTTTGTTTGTTTGTTTGTTTGTTTGTTTGTTTGTTTGTTTGTTTGTTTGTTTGTTTGTTTGTTTGTTTGTTTGTTTGTTTGTTTGTTTGTTTGTTTATTTATTTATTTGTTTGTTTGTTTGTTTGTTTATTTATTTATTTATTTCATTATTTATTTATTTACTTAATTATTTATTTATTTGTTTATTTATTATTACTGGCCTTACTCTGCCAGATTAAATAAATAAATTATTATTATTATTATTATTATTATTAAAATTCTTAATTTATTTGTTCGTTCGTTCGTTCGTTCGTTCGTTTGTTAACCAAAGTGAGTACAATTCAAAATGATACAATATAAAATGTTTCTAGCCACTACCATAAGAACCAGGCTCGTGTAAAGTGTGGTCTTAACCAATAGTGAATGAATGAATGAATGAATGAATGAATGTTAGCCATGATGTCCCATGTTGGGCACAGGCCTCCTGTGATGGGGTTAGAACCCCCTCGACAGGGATGGCTCAAATGTACTCGCTTGGTGAGCCAATCCAGGCGAGCTTGTCGTGTATACTACTTTTGTGACATGGTTAATGAACCTGTTAGACTTTAACGAGTCTCAGCACTCTGTTCTTTGTTCATTTTTTTCACAATGAATAGGTTAAGTATTCATAAATATACAGTTATTAACATTTTGTGAGCTAATTTTAGGGATATATTATTTACATTTTTATTTTATTCACGAAATAGTCCTAATAAATGTCACTCAAGATCTGAGATTACTATAGAACATTTCATAGCGTGTTTGGGAAAGCCATTGATTTAAATCTCAGTATGCTGTCAGATTAAGAGAGTAGTGTATTATGATAATAAATAATTGAAAGAATTTTAGTTTTGTCCTTTAAATATGTAGAAATTTGATCTGAACAAGTGTAACATTGTGAAATTATTTTGCAGAACGAAAAGTTCCATTTGATCGGATCAACGTTTTGCATAATTAAAGAAAAACGTACTGATTAACAATACATTTTTTACTATGTTAATAGTAGAACCTCTATTATCCGTGGTAATGAAGGGGATGGGTTGAACGGTTATTCGAAAAAATCGGATAATCCGTATCACCAAAGATATTCATAAATTTAATGAATAATGCTTACACTTTCGTAATTTTCTATATGGTCTTGTATTGAATATGCTAGATAGTGAATCAGAAATTCACTGATTTAAGTGTGGTTGTTAATAGGGGTTTTTAAGGGGCAAGCATTCTTCTTGTAATGGCTGTCTATAAAATAATAGGAATAGTGGAGGTCTCATGTTGTAGATTTACATTTTATATACACTTTATCCTTGATTTTTATTAAATTGCACATAGTTGTGACTCCAATCTCGTATTTTCAGATGAGCCACAGTTTCTCGTTCCCCAAACCACTCAGTTATTTGCAGTGTTTTTATACTTACAACATGATTTCTTTTGTTACCCCGTGGAAGACATTTTATATAGAAGTTACACTGTACGACAACTGAAACAGTAGACTATACTGTGTAAGGTTAGAGTCTTGTAAAAAGTCTCTCTAGAAAAAGTAACGTGCTAATATAACGTACAGTACTTCATATTATATTTCTATAGCGAAAAAAGCGAAAGACAGTCGGATTATCCGCCAATCGGTTAATAGGGTGATGGATAATCGGGGTTCTACTGTATTATAAAAATAGTCGGCTGACTAAACTAGGCTTCGAACAATGAGGAATACCACCTCGAAACTAGTCAGCCACGTATTTTTTATGATATTAATACAGTAAAGAAGTTATTGTTAATCGGTGATTATACAAATGTTAAAAGACTGTACCAAATAATGAAAAAAAAAAAAAAAACTAAAATTCGTTCAATCATGTTTTATCATACTACACTGATCTCTTAAATTGACTAAACATATTTGAAATTAAGTCAATGGCTTTCCCAAAATACGCTATGAATTGTTTCATATAAAACAATTTTTATCTCGAAAACGAAGCGAAAAAGAGCAAAACTGTATTGCATCTTTTTTAAATACATCAAAGAATAACTCCATAAAATTCATACTATTACTTACGGTTCATTCTGTATATTTCTGTAATGCATGATGAAAGAACATGTGCTTCAAATATAAATATAATTAACATACGAGGGAGAGTCAAAAAGTAACCTTAATAATTATTGTTTTCTTTTTAATTGAATTATGTACAATAAGACTACAAACACTTCATCACTTTTAAGATAGTATAACAGGAACACTTGCATTGAACGTAGTTGGAACTATGTTGAAAAGTGATAAAGTGTTTGTAGTCTTTCTGTACATATTCAATTAATAAAACAGTTATTACGGTTACTTTTTTACACTCCCTCGTATATCAATACCTTTCTAATACTACTTTAGCATCATATACTGTATATGAACCACATATTTTAATTTAATTTACAGTGTAACCTACAAATTTGTAATGTAATTTAATCAACTTGTGCATTAGTCTGTATTGTAGGGGCAGGCCCTCCATAAATAATTTTGTTACACAGTGCCTTACTGTTCCTTCTTGTTTTTATTGTTGTTGCTGTCCTTGCACATTCACTTCATCCTTTTTTCCTTTTCACTATCTTATGTTATTTATTTAAATTTGCTAAATATTGTAGGTCCGCTATAAATCTAAATACAGATTTCTTTATGGCCTACTGCACCGAACAACAATCACAATGTAGATCATTTCTATTTTCAGTAATCAGTCACGAAGCTCAATACGTAGGGAATATGCATCCATAGACAGTTGCTAACCACTAGGACCGCTACTATCGCCTGATCACAGACAATGCGAAATAGTACCGGAACAGTCTATTGTTCCTAGTACCCTCATCAACTCAAGCTTCGTGCCTGTATATACTAGACTGTGGTATTACTAAAAAGCTCTTGCAGTAGCAGTGTAATATTGCCAAATCCATTCAACTCATTAAAATTATAATTATTCCATTCCATAAAAGTAATAAGAGTCAAATTAATCATTAAAACTACAGGGACCTTTTGGACAGAGGCATGTCAAAACGCGGGATATTTTCTTTCGAATCGGGACTGTCCCGACAAAAAATTGGGACGGATGGTAACCCTACGACTATGTGTGATAAATCAATTTGCATGAATTTTTGGTTGTAGAATCCGAATCTGCCTTCGGAATTCCTGTATGACTTAACGTTTTTGTGATATTTTAGAGTTTATATAGTTTTTTATATTGTTATGTTTTTGTGTTCTCACATTTTAAGGGAAATTGTATAATAAATTAACGTCTATGGTGGTTACAGTCTGTTTTAGACAGCATTGTAATCCCATTTTGCTAAAGAAAATGTTATTAAACACTGTAAATAATAAGATCTTGGATTAGTGTACATTATTTTAGTGTCTTTGTCGGTTTAGACTATATTATTTTTATGTTATGTTTGTGGGTTCTGAGTGTTATGTTATGTTTATATTCAAAATGGTAAATGTTTGCCAATATTATATTACTGTCTTTGTGTTAGTGCTGTGTATCTAGAGAATGTGACGTGAAAGAAAAAATGGATTTTTCCATTGAATTCAGCACCCCAAAATGAGATAAAACACCTATTCACAAACCAGATACAGAAAAAAATTTCAATTTGTTGACTATTATAATTGTAGCGTCGCTTTAAGTTCCTTCGGTTTCAGTGAGACATTATGTTTCAACTCCATAACTTTAAAATTCTTCAGTTTCTCCAGTAGTTTTGGATTGAAATTGGTAAATAATAGCCCAAGCGATAGCCTCCAAGAGGAATATAAAATATCCTCGAACACACTGAAATAAAATTGAAGTTCAGATCATAATTTAACGGCAAATGGTAGCAGAGAGATGAAACTGTTTTGAGATCTCGAGCCGTGAACTTGAGTACTTGATACGAGACAGTAAATCCTGAATTGCATTTTGAAATGCGGAAACGTATGTAAGTGACGTAAGCGCAATATATGAACGCAGTTACATTAATTGAAGTGAAGTACTTCGCCCGCATTCCAATTGGGAACGGGCAGGTAGATACCAGAATGTTAATATAATGCCCTGTATTCAGTAAACCGTGGGCTGAGATTCATGGTTGGTTGGTGTCTGGCAGCGTTACGGATCTCTTCAGACTTCAATTAATAACCGAGTCTTCCCCACTGCGTACAGTTTATGGCAATGAGAGGAAATCATGATATTATGTGTGACACCATAGCATGTAGCACGTACAATGCCGTAGAAAGTAGAAGATTTATAGTCTGGGAAATCCCCATATCGTTCAGATCAGAACAATAAATGTCCAGTTGTTCAAAAACCTCACTCACTCCGCTCCAGACTTTCTCATCTCAGGTTTCCAATTGTATAGGGCTACCATATATTGCTAATTGGAATAAATTAGTAAAATTTTAATTGTACGAAGCCATGTGAGTGTTGAAACAGAAGATAGGGCTTCAAGCTGTAGTTCTTTCACCCTTGGAATTCGATTACTTAGATCTTTTATATAAATGGGATTAACTTGTATAAATTAACATTGTTTATAAATTATACAAAAGTTTTTGCTAACCTCTTTTTCGGTCCTGTAATAAGGCCATTAAATTATAGAAATAGAGAATCTGAATACATTTTCTGACATCCCCCTAAGTTCATCTTTCTTATTGAGATAATGTCTTTAACAGTTTTTATAATCCTGTTTTTTGGATGTAATGTGTAATAGTGTGTGATTTAGCTCCATGTGGCATCACTAGTACAGTTAGTTTATTTATTTGCCGCTACCGGATGTAGCATTGTCACAAACATTGTAAACCTTCTCGATCATTCTGGAAGATTGAGATAGGAGGTGACGCCAATTTAAATTGGCGTCAGTTGAAAAAGGCGCAACGTACTATGGCCATGGTTGGATCGACCAAATGTGGTTCTTAATATCGTTTATTAAATTGTATAGGTATGCAGTCCACTGTTTGTATAATTCGGTAATAAATCTTCTAAATTCAGGCGGCCACACTATGCGTCCTATAATAGCTGTTCCTGTATGCCGAATTTATTTAGTAAACTCGGCTTTCATATTTTTCCAATCTTTGACATCTCAAGCTGTAGTATCTTTACCCTGAAATCTGATCCTAAAAGAAATATTATAGTTGACAAAAATAATGTATTTTATTTGTTTATAAAATGAAAATTAGGAACATAATTGAAGTATCAAACAATTGAAATGAAATGAAAAGCCAAATATATCCCATTGAAAACAAGGTCCTTCTAGAAGTAGGGGAAGTTCTTTTAGTACCTCGTGCAGTGAGTTACTCCGCGTAAGAGATAAGTCTAGAACTTCACTTGATACATTTGATTACGTACAGTCATAGAAAAAGGTTTTGTCGCACAGCTACTTTTCAAGTTCCAGAAAGAAGGCAATGCGCATGACCAGATATACAACGAAACAAAACTAATTTTATTACCTGTACTAGTCCTTTTCTTGTGAACCAGGTCGCTCGTCATTTGATCATGCGCACTGTCTCCTTTATGGGACTTATATAAAGTATATGTGCGACAAACTTTTTTCTGAGACTGTACACAATTTTTACACACCATTTATTCATTGTACAGTATTTTCTATCAACTATACAGTTTATTGTTCACTGTCCAGTTATCCTATGTCTCTGCACGTTCTTCCTTAACCCATTAAGAGCAAATGCTGGGTAATTTTCGGTGCTGAACCCTGGACTCATTTCGCCGGCATTATCACCTTCATCTCACTCAGACGCTAAATAACCATATAAACTGGTAAAACGCATAAAAAACCAATTAAAAATCCACATTTGTGTCATCTTTATTTCATCTTTTATCTGGAATGTTACTCCTTACCAATTCTGTAAAGACACATTCTTTGCAATTCTGTTATTTTTGTTTTCAATATAATAACCAAGTCTTCAGACAACGCCTATGAGATGGAATGGTAATTATTTTATTAAACTTAAACTTTAGTGTTATATAAAATCTGAAAATTATCAGAGACTGAAGATCTCCCATACTGACGCGGTAGAAGATAAATAAGTTGTGAGTTTTGTAGAACGGGTTTCTGCTAGTTTATCGTCATGCCAATTTACCGAAAGCTTCTTTCCGCAATTAGTGTATATCGTACAATGACATAGTATAATAAACGCAATATGCGGTAAGGAGCATTACGTGCAGGAAAGCTGCCCAAATGAACTGTGTCTTGCACCGTTGTGTAGTAACTAGACTGTATCGATATTGCCTAATATAGTGAATTAGGTGCAGGATCGGGTTATGTATCCATGCCTTTCACGAATACGTATTAACTTAGTGTAAATTAAAATGGAATTACACACATTCTCTTATGTTTCTTGACAATATGGTTCATTATTCGTGTATTTATTGAACTCGTTTATTCTTAATGAGATATGATTTTATGGTATTGCATTATTCTTGATCTGATTTATTATCCACTTTGTTTTCATACCTTTCTTAATTTTTTCTTGAATTCGATGGGTACATACAATGTTCACCATGGTTGGAGTTTAAATCCTCCAATGTGTATTGGTAAACATTCCAGCAGTCCCACGCGACTAGAGCAATTACTTCAGGTAGAATATCTAAGCGCGCCACGGCACCTAAATTTCTTTTAAGTGGACTTGAATCTGTTACATTTTTAGGCTACTTCTTTTGACTTCAATTTCTAGAAAATGAAGACATTGATGACTGCTTCACAGATGACTTGACGGCTAGCAAACCAGAAGCAGATAGAATAGACCCCTTTTGCGATACATATTCGAAAACTATATTTCTCCAGATGCCAAGTTTCTCCTACCCCAAAATGTGAGCAAACGTACACTATACAGGGATGAAAGAAAACATAAAAGCTGTAGAATCGTTCCAATCAATTTTTGCTTTTATCATAACCATGCCAAAATAATTATTTCTCTTCATTGAATTCCAAACACAGATATATGAGCCGTTCAGAGCAGAAGTGGTGTAAGTCAAAATTGGGTAATAAGGTTTAAAGTAAACATTCTGTAAAATACAGCGCGAAGTAGCAATTAATACGTCGTTCTTGCTATCGCTATATTTTACATAATATTTACTTCAACCCTCATTACCCGTTCTTGACTTACACCACTACTGCTCTGAACGGCTCACATGTAGAAATTCGAAGCAGTTATCTGCATCTACCAGTGACAAGAGTTCGTAAAGTCTGTGACAAGTAGAAGCGTATTCTGAAAGAACAATAAATTTAAAACAGAATAACACGGATATAATTTATTAAAAAATCATCTTATGAAAACAGGTGTTCTAAACTTAAGAAATAGTAAAAAATTGCATATCGATGTGGATAAAAGATATTCGCTAAATCCGGCTCAGGTCGATGGCACTTAAGTGTGTTTAAATGCAACAGGCTCGTGTCAGTAGATTTACTGGCATGTAAAACAACTCCTGCGGAACAAAATTCCGGCACACCGGCGACGCTGATATAACCTCTGCAGTCGCGAGCATCGTTAAATAAACCTTAATTTAAAATTGTATTCGCTAAACCATTTTAACCAGAGGTCTGCATTGGACGTTTTCGCTCGACCGCCATGTAGTTCATAGCATAATCCGAAAGGTAGCGCACATGCATGATGGGTAAAATTGTCACGAGCGATAAATCCTCGAACGATATAAGCCGATCGTTAGACACACGTTTTTGTTACAGTGATGAACTGTGCAGTAACATCATAGATGTTTATCTTTTCAAAACTTTGCAGTGTTTAACTAACCTCTCCATAGTACAACTACTAAACTTGCTTTAAAATGTAATATAAATGTTGCAGGTAATTTTTTCCCCCACACAGGAGTGATTTTGTTTTTGCCACATCTGATAGATGTTATTGGATGTAAATGGAATTATTATAAACGGAGAACACAATCACGATAATGCAAGAACTGTATCAAGTTTTCTAGTAATAATAATCTCTAATAAATAGCGTATCAATATTTGCGTCTGTAACAGTTGTGCAGCATGATTATTCGTTTTATTATAATTTCTGTGACGTTATCTCTGTACTAATATTGTTATTAATCTACTGCTATATCAATAATATTTTGTAAAACGTTTCTACCTTGTCGCAGTATATAGGCGGAACACTATGTATGGACCTATCATATTATATATGTGGTAAATCAAATATTGAATAATTATTAATTAGCAATTATAACTGTATATCGAAGTTTTTCATACTATTTTATTTACAACTTCATGTTCCTGTTTTGGTACGTTCCATTGACTGTTCCATTAAACGTTTGTCACAAACGCAGAAAATAAAGCCTTATTTTTTCCGTGTGAGCAAAACATATGTGTATCTTATCTGTCGCCTTCCATACAAGATAAGACATGTCGGTGAGATGACCTTGTACTGTGCTTCTATTTATTACGAGCGTATCACGACCGATCGTATCTCACTCGAGGGTGCGACACTCGACCGAGTTCAAGCGAGCGATTGAACTCCAATGCAGCACTCTGATTTTAACGAATGCTGATAAAATGTGTTGACCACTCGCTTTAATCACACCTATATAATTTCGTATCTAGTCCTAAATCTGATAAATTGGGAAGGACAAAGGAATATGTCATTATAGGCTGTTATGAAACCTTAGCGCATCTAAAACTATCTCAGGCTGGGAATCGTGGCGCACCTGTAGGCATCCAACAAGGAAAACTCAGTGCGCAGAAACCAGCGGGCATGACTGTCTCGCGCAGATGACGTATGTTCCCGTTCCCAGCATGCTCTCACGCCTACTGCAGGGGAGGAAGAGGGGTATAGCATGCGCGCCGCGAGTAGTCCGAGCTGAGTTTTGCTTGTAGGATACCTATAGCATCATGTCGGAAGTCAGTTGAGATGACCGTGGCGCATCTCAGTATCTCCCGAGTCAATTACTCTCGCTTTGACGAATATCATGTTTTACCATTTTTCTATAGACTTATACACTTTTAACCCTTAAATATCACTGATTAACTTTCCAACTTCTTTACTGTTTTAATATTTACGAATTTACGTGGCGACTAGTTTCGAAGTATTGTTCTTCATTGTCCATAGCCTAGTGAAGATAGCGTTTGTAAATTTGTTATGGAGCTCTCTCACTTACAGTTTCGCTATGTGCCATCAATCTGTGACGCTGAAACCCTAGCTTATATTCGTTCCCAATAAATTTCATGATTCTTAAACGAGTATACCCTTAAAGATTTCAGTCGTCGCATGTACAAGTGTGCTTAATCGGTCTTCATATTGCCATATTTGAGGTAAAAATTCAAATTGTGGCATTAATTCTATTTAAGTATAATTTAAATTGGGATAACACCACATATTAATAGTGGTACACAACAAAAATACATGATACTGAGTACTTTTTATTTACTATATGCGATTCTTTCTTCATCATCGCTACTATAAGCGCACTGTGTAATGCTTCTTGTTAAACTAAAATGACAGAATCCGTAATGAGGTTTCTGCGATTAACATAAAGATAGTGGCCATCTGTTAGAAGTGGAAAATAAATGATTCTATTATTGTGGATTACTAAGTTTTAATCCAAAAATATTACCAATATAATTTACTAATCTAAACTTTCAAAGTTTTTGTTATTTTGATTTTTCATAACTCAGCCATTCCTTGAGCCAGTGCTGTCCAAAGAATTGGTGTTTTAAAAATATAATTGAAGAGTGTGATTTCAAAACTTTTTATGAAGGAACTAGTCTACCTTTTTATCCACCGTTCTACGGGCTGAGCGAGATTTTAAGTGAAATGTACAATAACACAAACTTTTAGACAAGATTGGCCTTGTTTTTGGAAGAAAATAAGCTTAAAATATAATGATATAGCTAGGTCGCAAAAACGCATATACAGATCGAACCATAAGTAATGCCATTAACTTCAGGGGGTTACTCTTTGAAATATTTCAAGTTACAAAGTTTAATATAATTTTACTCATTTTTGCTTCCTTTTTGAGATAAAAATTGTTTTATATGAAACAGTTCATAGAATGTATCGGGAAAGCCATTGATTTTATTCCCAATATGCTCAGTTAATTTAAGAGAACAGTATATTACAGTAATAAAGGTCTGAAAGAATTTTACTTTTGTTCTTTAAATTTGCAGAAATTTAATCAAAACAAATGTAACATTTTAAATTTATTTTCATAACGAAAAGTCACATTTAGTCAGATCAAATTTCTGCAAATATAAAGGACAAAAGTAAAGTTCTTTCAATCATTTATTATCTTAATATACTACACTCTTAAATTGACTGAGCATTTTGGGATTTAATGCAGTGGCTTTCTCAAAACACGCTGTGAAATGTTTCATATAAAATATTGCATTATGAAACACAGGGTTTTTACAAATAAAATAATTAAGTTATCTTCAAATCAAAATAAATGTTTCACAGTACTGGGTTTAATTCCATTTGCTTCGGAAATCAACTGATAAAATCTTATCCACATTATGCAAATCTGGCTTCAGATAGTAGCTCCCTGTGAAGCAGGTTTCAATAATTTAAAGGAAAAATTTGTTCCGGGACCGGATATCGATCCACATTCTCAATATTATCGGTTTTTAACTCTTCTACGTTCCTGTTTAGCTGACACTGAATCCCAGTCAGTTCAGTGATAGCTGGTGATCCGATCACTTCTTTCACGGTAATGGTAATGAGAATTTGATAATTCGCATAATTATAATAAAAGAAATTGAAGTACCTGAAGAAAACCAGATGCAGTACTCTCTCTGCCCAGCACGAATTCCAGTTCGAAACTTCTGAATTTTATTGTAAAATGTGTTGCATTTAATATTGTTACTTGGTATACAAGATTTAATTTGTGCCTCCAAGAGGCCGCATAACTGGTAAGAAGTATAATACAGTTGTCTTTTGTTAACAACATTACTTGTATTTTGTCGTGTCTATATCCGCCGATTACAGTTCTCGAAACGGATGTTATAAATATATGTAGTTGTCTCTCTGTGTGCAGGTGTTTGTGTGGGAAAAGTCAGATGGGGTTTCAGATTCTGAAAGTGAAGGGACAGGAATTCATATAATTTAAACTGTAAATAGAAAAGTATTTGGAAATTTGGGACTATCGTACTTTATCTGAACCGCTCGTGAGAGCGTGAATGCCTCTGGACATACTCCTCATCTAGGAAACGTATCTCGAATTGATATGTAAGCACTGTATCAGGTAATGGATGAATGCGATTGCGCTGTTTGTCGGCAAGCGAGCAGTTTTCTGTGAGACACATCAAAAATTCCTTTCAAATCTCGAGCAGACACTTTTATGCACTCGAAGTAGCAAGAGTCATGGAACCTGTTCCAGCGTTCACTTCCCTCGGTCCCACACAATACATAATCTATTACACCATACTAGCAACACTCACAGGATGTCCTAGAATTGATCCCAACCCACCAAACTTGTCCTATTTGAATTGGATTGTAAACATCTTTTGTTAATTGAATTACCGGATTTCCTTGGCGCAACAAATTTCTCAAAACACTTCGTTAACACTAGACAGAAGCTCATTCTTACATGGGAGAGTTGTCTTGGTAGCTCGGTTGGTACAGCTCTAGGTTACGACTGCTGCGGACCCCGAGTTCAAATCTCGGTGATTTTGGAGTTGTATTCGTGGTGAACTTAGCCAAGATTGTGAGTCTTTTTCTCGAGGCTCTCCCTCTTTTTCCTCGTCATTTCGCCAATACTCTTCACAATTACTCTTTCATTGTCACCTCCGTCTCGAAAAATAGGACGCAGTATGTATTCGTATGACGCCAGTTCGATAATTCGCTTTGGAGGATGTAGCTACCTCGCGGTTTGTCCAGAGTGGTAAGCGGCAATGGATTCCAGTAAGCTAAAAAGCTAATTATGGAATTATATCCATTTAAGTGTACAATTTATATATTAAGTCAGATGTCTTCATTTTAGAATAAATAGGTGACATTTTTATATTCAATATAGAGTAGGTCATATTTCTAAGTACATAGGTATTATATTATTTGATTAACGTAGTCTTTTGAGTAATCTAATAAAAGAACACTATATGGTAACAAAATTCAAAACTTGATAAAGGAACTGAATATTTGCAAAACTCGTACCAGTTGCATGCAGTATATAACGAGAATTTTTCTCACACATTCTTGACATTGATAGTTGATTGAACTCTTACGAATTTACTAATAAAAACTATATATACAGATATTTAACTGTCTTATACTTATACAATAAGTAGCTCGTTTATAAGTGATGTGTAAATTCCAATCACTACATACGTCGTATATAACAGTACAACTGTTACACAGCTACGTCATAGTTTCGTCATTACTTCGTTACGAAAGGTAATAGAATATCTGAGGTTCTCTATTGCATCCGGTAGAGCGCTCTAGTGTGCCGTGTTACGTATCGATAGTACAACTGACTCTAATCGATTACCACACTATATTTTGGTCAAAGAGTACAAGATACAGCAATATTATTCTAATTATTCTGTGCTCTTTGGTTGTTGTTCTCTGGTTACAAGGCAATCATCATCTTAAAATGACAGTCGATACGAACAGCTGTTAGAGGGGAGGCCATTTCTTCTTTATATACAATACTTATACAAGAGGTTTCGTGTATATAACTACTGCAAAGCAATTCCTATTGTATAGTTACAGACTGTTTATACATCCATCACTTATGCATGGTTTATTAGTAACGTTTTCTGTCTCAACTCTGCATAAGTCTCGTATAAAAACTATACACGGTTTATCAGTAAGACCGTTAATATTTTTATTCTAATAGGCCCATAAAATACACACAAAACTTCTAAAAATGTATGCGGTTCTCATCAAAATTTAGCGGCACGTCTACGGAGAGTGCATGATAAGAGTATATCTGCTGATAATCACGGCTAATTCATGAAAAAAACTGTATCTTACATCGTTATTGACAATAAGGAATTTTATCTTATCAAAAATATAACGGTGCAAAATCAATGAAATGGTAAACTAATTATAATGCTCGTATTTTACAACATATTTCGCATTATGTATGACTTGAGGCTTTCCCGGCGTTTTATGTAGAATAACTCTTCTCGGGTTCTCAGCCAGGTGAGTTGGAGATTTGCTTCCAAGCTTTCAACGGCTAGCTATGCCATCTTCTTCAGGGAATGAAGTCCCTGAAGAAGATGGCAGAGCTAGCCGTTGAAAGCTTGGAAGCAAATCTCCAATGCACCTGGCTGAGAACCCGAGGAGTTATTCTATATTTCGCATCAGTTATTATATTAATCGGTCTTTAAATTAATATATTAGGAGATGAAAGGTATGAGGTGAAGTCTTACTTCATACCTAACAGCTGAAAGTAAAGTTTGTCCTTCAAGATCAGAATTAAATTGCACCTGTTCCTATAGCAACCAAACACACTTGCATGCCGCAGGCACACACTGCTCTTGTATATCTAATAATAATTTTTTTCCTTTCAAATACTACACCTATATATTTGAATAGTATAAAGTTACGATCTAACTGGACCAGGGCACACTCCAGTGCGTCTGAATGCTCTGGTTTCGTTAAGCTGGTCATTTCATTTAGCCCAGGGCGGAAAGTCACATCAAGATTTATAGCCTAAGTGTTATTTTATGAGTGAGGCACTTGTTGGTGGTAATATAGTAAAGGGAGCTGCATTGCTTTGCATCCCACGGTTAATCTAGTTTATCGAGTTTAACACTGCAGTCTGGAGTTAGAAGCATAACAAAGGACCTGTGAAAAAATTTAACAGTGTCGGCCATAACTTTCAAAACAACTGCCCATTTTTAATTGGATATTCAATGACATAAGCTATGAGGCTATTTAGCGTCGATAGAATTCGTGATAGCGAGATGTAATTAGCGAAAAGAGTCGGAGAGCTCTTCATGAGATTACCTATTACCTTACATTTGTTTTACAGCTGCAGAAATCTCGGAAAAACCCAGTCAGATAATCAGCTCATGTGGAATTCGAAGCGACATCTGGGGTGTAGCCTTGGTTTACTAGGCACATGCGTTACTGCCACAGTTTCATAAACGTCTCCACTTACTGTTGTCAAAATAAAAAAAAATCATTTATTATCTGTCTCATATTAGCCGCATGGAGTGCCAAATGTTATTATTCTACGCTGGGGCTGTAAACTTCAGAACCAGATTTTCATTACAGAAGAGGAAGCGTCAAAGTTTTTTTCTCTTTTTCATTAGAACTGAGCGTTTGTCTTTTGTATTTTGTTGTTTCTTTCTTTTTTTTTTCTTTTTTTTTTTTTTTGTCATGCTGACTCAAGTTTCACCTCTCACTCGACGATATGTCTCAGAGGAAGAACAATTGTTTGTACAGTAGTGGCAAAAGAAAAAAACCGGACCGACCATTGTAGCTGATTTCAGATCCTTGTTCACTCCAGAGTACGATAGACTGGTAACTAAGACTTTCGTGGTTTGAATCCTGGGATTAAATATGAATAAGGAACAAAAAAAATTTTCCTTCCCAGGCAGGATTCGAACCACGAAAGTCTTAGTTACCAGTCTATCGTGCTCTGGAGTGAACAAGGCTCTGAAATCAGTTACAACGGTCGGTCCGGTTTTTTTTCCACTACTGTACACATCTGAAATCTGATCAGTATAATATGTTGCTAGTCAGCCATGTACGCAATGGAGGAGGGAAAGGAACTGACCACCCTACCCCATTACCTCCTGGCTTAGTTGTCTCATAAGTGGTGTCTTCTTGGAATCACTTTTGAGGGTCGGCCTGGGTGGCGCAGTCGATAAAGTGCTGGCCTTCTATACGCGAGGTTGCGGGGTCGATCCTGATTATATGATGTAACGAGTATGGTTTCGTATCAATTTAATGTGGGTAAGACAGATACTCACGAAGGAACAAAACTGTGTGGAAAATGATATATATTATATTATATTATATTATATTATATTATATTATATTATATTATATTATATTATATTATATTATATTATATTGTATTGTATTGTATTGTATTGTATTGTATTGTATTGTATTGTATTATATTATATTATATTATATTATATTATATTATATTATATTATATTATATTATATTATATTATATTATATTATATTATATTATATTATATTATATTATATTATATTATATTATATTATATTATGGCCTCTTACCTTTCAGATTCCGAGACCAGATCAGACCGTCCACTGACCTGCGTTTTGGCGTATAATTGTAAGTTCTGCACTGTATTCTAGAGAATCTCATTCTGATTACGTCATGTTCTAACTAGTTGCTTTGACCAGTATATAGCTACTTCATTTGAAATGGTTTATATTTTAAATTGCTGCCTTATTTCGTGAACAGCTCTATGGTCATTTTCTCCCAACGAGAACTCTCAATAATTTCATCCTCGCCGACTCAGTGAGTTCTTTTCTCTTTAAATAGAATTTATTTATATTCGCTTGAATGCATGGTATTCTGGGAACTACAGTTTAGTTCATACAACAACAGTTCTATCTTTGCTACAAATATCCTTTGACACATTACGAAAGTTTTATATTTTATATGAGTATTTGTTACACATTCGAACACTTTCACGTTTGGTATGAGTAATTCAGTAAACATTACAACAGTTTTGTATTTGTTATGAATAGCACTTTTAAATATGAGTATTGAGTCTGGTTGAGTGGAAGAGAAGGCCTTACGGCCTTAACTCTCGCAGGCAAAATAAATAATGAGGCAAAATAAAGATACTACTACTACCACTACCACCACCACTACTACTACTACTACTACTACTACTACTACTACTGTACACTTTGCAGTTTTATTAATATTCTAGTAAGTCTGAATAATATTACAGCATTTCTTGACAGAAGATTACAGCTCTGAATATAATAAGTAACTTTACACAAGAACTGGCGTCTTTCGCTGTATTTGGCAGTTCTGCGGAGATATTTGTTTCCTCTAGTTCTCGTGAAGATTACACGTTATGGTTGTGGTGTATATTTGATGGTAACTCTGGTAATGCGGTGCATTGCCCCGCGTGATCCGATTCGAGAATACTGCCAGGCGGGGAGTTTGATGCGGTACATCTGTCAAGGAATAACGCAGGTGTCCTAAGGCCAGCTCAGCGAGGACAGAAACCTCGCTTGGAGCAAAAGAGCAAAAGCTGGCTTGATCCCGATGTTCAGTACGCATAGGGACTGCAAAAGTAAGGCCTATAGATCCTTTTGGCTTGGAGAGTTTCCAGCAAGAGGTGTCAGAAATAGAAAATATTCTGATTCTAGTGATATAATCTTGATCTCGTTGGTTCAAAAACGAATTAAGACGTCCGTTGAATTTAATGTCGCGCAATATAATTCACTGTTCGAAAGTGAATCCCAGATCTTACCATTGTTGCAGAATTTATTTTAATGCTCTCTTTCGTCATGGTGTGAAGTCATAGTATTTGTGTTTGTTACGTAGGGATGTTCCTGCTTTGTAGGTTAGATCTGCTAGATCATTAAATTTCCATTTACATCTTGGAGTGATTGGATCCTAATTATTTTGACACTATGCCGTTTAGGACAGAGTGTTGGAAAATGTGATGAAATTCGGTTACCATTTTATGAGAGGAAGAGAGCCATTTTTTTTATTGACAAAATTTTATCTTTTTGAACCTGTGAAGACAATGTAAGGGTTTGTTAGACTTGGTGACTGAACATAATCTGTTGTATAAAATGTTGAAGTAATTCTCTTCTTACTCTCTTTAGCAAGGTTGTTGACATTTAGTCACTTCACAATTCAAATTCGAAAATAAATAGACTTACTTTTTTTGAAATGGTACAATATTTTCGGGGATAATTTTTGTTTAATGGTGAGCGACCTTTGACGTGATTTGGAGGTAATGGACAGGATTCGTGAAATCCTATATTTTACAGCGTCTTTCCTAGGATATTGCAACCCAGGGTTAAGTGTAAAAGGATGAGTCTTCTGTGCGTTCTTTACTCAAAATAGACAATTTTTCCTTTTTTGTGAGAAAAAGGAACGCTAACACTGCTTAATGTTAGATACTTATTAATTACTTATTATGTATATTTATTTGTAAGTCTCCGTAAAGATTAATTTCTGGTCCTACAGAATATATCTGTAACGATGATTATTAGTGGAGAAAAATTCGCTCCGGCGCCGGGGATCGAACCCGGTTCCTTCGTTCTACGTACCAAGTGCTCTAACCACTTAGCTACGCCGAAGTTCATTCTACAACAATAGAGCAGAGGGATTCGATTCGGTGCTGTAGATTCAACTTCGGCGTAGCTCAGTGGTTAGTGCACTTGGTACGTAAACCAAGGACCCGGGTTGTATCCCTGGCGCCGGAGGGAATTTTTCTCCTCTAATAATCGTATGTATAAATATTTAATTTATTAACATTGAAAAAGGCTCCAGCGTAGCTCATCGGCTAAGACGCTTGCCTACAGATCCGGAATTGCACTCGGGCGTGGGTTCGATTCCCACTTGGGCTGATTACATGATTATTTTTTTTCGAAGTTTTCCCTAACCGTAAGGCGAATGTCGGGTAATTTGTGGTGAATCTTCGGCCTCGTCTCGCCAAGTACCATTTCGCTATCACAAATATCATCGACTCTAAATAACCTAGTAAATGATATAGCGTCGTTAAATAACCAAATAAAAAAAACTTGAAAATACAGCCATTTTTACTACATTAACAAACTAGTGGTCTGGTTCTACAATGCATTTACCATAACTTTCTAGCATATTGCAGCTGTCAAGCCGCAAAAAGTATCGAGTTCAATAGAATCCCAAGCGGAAGTAATTTCTTCTTTTAAATGTTTCACATTTCGAGTCTCCTTCAGGTTCATATATTATTCGCTTGTAAACATTGTTCGTTCGACTTTATTTATTTATTTATTTATTTATTTATTTATTTATTTATTTATTTATTTATTTATTTATTTATTTATTTATTTCTTTATTTATTTATTTATTATTTATTTATTTATCTATTTATTTGTCTATCTATTTATCTATTTATTTGTTTATTTATTTATTTATTTATTTATTTAACTTGGTAGAGGTAAGGTCATCAGGCCTTCTCTTCTCCTCTACCAAGGGATTACAACTACAATATTAAGAATGCTATTACAATTATAATTACAATTAATATTAAATCTACAAATACAATAAAAATCAAAGTACTAAAAGATTAACTGATTAATAAAGGCTAGACAGTTAATGAATTATATTCTAAGTAAAGCAGGAATCTATAGAATATTCGAAGTTTTTAAAATAATGTAGCATTGCGTAGAATCAATTACGAAAAAAATTGTGGGTTATTTCTCCTACACTCATACACTAGCATTAAACAGTAGTCTATACATGATGTGAAAATGAGCCTTCAGTATTAGGCTGCTATTATTTGCTGCACGCCTTAAACAACTGACCTAGAGTGTCACACAATTAACTACGAAGTAATTTGTGGTTTGTTTCGTAGTTCGTAGATTAAAACACACGCATTAAACAACTTGCACTGTGTGATGCTGGAACCAGCAACGTTTAACATTATTAGCAGGAAACCTTAATCACCTGAACTAATGCGCCAGGCACAGTATTGCCTTCTGCACTTCATATTTAATTACGGGTTTTGTGCTTATATGTAGGATTGCATAACTCAGTAAAAATAGGGCACAGGTGACTAACGGAGTATAAAACAAAATACACTAATAGCATATTATATTACAAAGTAAGAGGATTTGTTTAATATTGCTAACATAGATAGTCATTATCTGTTTTGGTGATGAAAAATATTTGTCCGCTTAATATAAACTTTCTTTACAATAATTTAGTCTTCACTGAAATCTATTATTGGACACCCATCAATATTACTGTTTCTAACGTGTTCAGAATCTGACTTGTCCATGTTGTCTATACTTCAGCTCTCTGGTATGTTACCCGATCTTCTTGATCGATAACTTCTGCAGATTTGAAGTTATTATGTGTGATATAAGTGACCAATAACTCGTATGTTTCGCCAGCTATTTATGAATTTGAAATAAGAATTATTTCCTTTAAATAAATAAATTATTTTCTATAGATCGACAAACGCATTCTCGCTGTAGTGTGTAACGGGACTATATGTCACTGACTCCACAAATCAATATTTTATTATACTAAACTACTTAAGTAAATTTTCCCAACAGAAGTAATTGCTAAATTACTATAATTTGGTTTAAGAGACCATTACTTGCTTTCAGTCATCTGTTTCAATATCATTGATGTCCAATTGTTTTAATGTGACAGTAGGTGTATTAATTTCATCTATTAAATATATGGATCTCCAATGTTCAATTTTCCATGCGCGTATGCATGCAATCTGGGGAATATTGAAAGAATCAAGTTTAAAACGTACGTTCAATTAAGATCCATGGAGATTTTGTGTCTACATTTTGCGCCGTTTTGAACGTCGTCTTCACTGCGTAAATATATTAATATTAAATATCAATCTTGCACTCATTGCTTGAATGCATAAAGTTGAGAGAAAATTTAACCGTGTAGATGCATCTTAATGGATTCATGCTCGTCCATTTATGGAGAAACAGTTGGCTACACCGTCTAAACAAAAGAACTACTATGCGATAAATTGATAGCGATAAATCTAGCTGCAAAAATTATCGCGATGTATGCCTGTGATTGGTTGGAATTCAAAATTTCATTATACCTTATTGGTCGAAAATGGAATGACGTCATCTAAACGAAATAATCTATAGTAATGTCACGAGAAGTTTGAGATTTGCCGATAAATCTACGAGTGAAGCGAGTGGATTTATTTAGGAAATCTCAGACCTCGAGTGACATTTAATAGGACTATTTCGTGAATAAAATAAATATGTAAATAATAATCCCTAAAATTCGCTCACAAAATGTTAATAATTGTATATTTATGAATACTTAACCTATTCAGACATTGTGAAGTCGAAATAGATGAATAACGATTACTGCAATAAAGAAATTGAATGTTATTCAGTAATGCCAATTGAGAAAAGCGAAATACAGGTTTAAAAATGTTAATTACATGTCCTGTGCTTTTATCTTGTTATTTCAACAGAAATGCGTTTTGATTATCTGCTGAAATCACAATTTAATTTAAACATTTTATAGTATAATTACAAATAATCTGATTAATAGTCTACATTAATTAAATAAACAATTGTTATGAAGGAGTGTCATTTTCTTTAGATACATGGAATTAAAAGATGAAGATGTAGATGTGGAAGTAGGATTTCGCAGTTTATTTAGTACAGGGCTGGGCACATTACGTTATTCTGAGAAATTAGCGCTGTGTGCTTTAAAGAGCTGGTCTTGCGAGCGCTCTGACATATGCATACTGTACGTCATTCAGTGTTGGTGCAGTGATGACTCTGCAGTATGATGGCGAACTTTGAAGACGGAGCTTCCGCTCATACACTAAACCGTCCCACTATTCCCTATGCGTATAACGTATCATGGAGAGAGAGCAGTGGATTAGCAAAGTGTTTAATTTAGCATAAAACACTCCAACTGATTAAGAGGTTCAATATCCAACGACATTATTCTTTATAACATGCTACTGAATATGACACATATGTTGGTAATGAACGCCATACATTAATACAACTTAAAGAAAATGTTTCTCAGGTACATTATATTAGAGTATCTATTTGATATTTACTTTGCATTATAGGTTATTATACGTTTAGTAATATATAATTTTAAATTATACAAGTATTATGATATATCATAGTATAATATATTACAGTTAATGATATATATCATATTATATATCATGAACTGTAATATACTATACTATGATATATCATAATATTTGTATAATTTAAAATTATATATTACTAAATGTACTATAATAACTTACAATGCAATATAAATATCGAATAAATACTCTAATATAATGTACCTGACAAACATTTTCTTTAAGTTGTATTAATTTATGGTCATATCATATCACATCATAAGTATATCATATCATATATCATATCGTATCGTATCACATCACTCATCACACATCACACATCACATTATATATTAACAGAATGACAATAATCGGCTATGAGAATTAGCTACAAAATTTGCCACGAAATTGCAAAGGAATTGAAAACTTTCAACGAAGATAACTTCGTCAAACGATGTTTAATTATATTGGTAGATGAACTCTGTCCACGGCAAGGAGGAGAAATGGAAGCCATACACCTGTCTCGTATAACCGTGGCGAGGAGATTGCAGTATGTGCGTATGGGTTATGTAAATAAGCCTAATGATTTGTGTGTGTGCATAGAGCGAAATGTATTTCATTAAATTAATAAGAGTGTTATAAATTCTGTACTGTACAATGAATTGATGTAATATCCTTATAAACTATTATATACTGACATGCTGAATGACTAGAACAACCGTGGCTCTTGTTATATTAATGCAGGGAAGGTAGCTGTAATGCGAGTCCGCCACTGCGTGAGCGTTCTGCTCTGGCTTGGAATTGAAGTGCCTTGCGGAGCGAGAGCAGCCCTGGCAGACTGAATGGAGCCGCTCTCATGCCCGGCCCTGATTTAGTACAATGGATTCATGCTCATCGATTTACGTGGAAACAGTTGGCGACACTGACTAAACAAAAGAACGGACATGCGATAAATTGATAGTGATAAATTGAGCTGCAGAAATTATAGCGATGTATGACTGTGACTGGTTGAAATTCAAAATTTCATTACATTTCATAGACTGAAAAGAAATTACGTCATAAAAACGAAATAGTCACTAAAAATATTTTCCTTGGTTTTATGTGTATAGGCCTATTGCTGTAATCCAACATCTATGTTTCTCTGGCTCTCTATTTTTTTTTTTTGTTTTTCGCATAATTTATTAATATAGCAACTAGGCCTACTAGAATTACTACTCACGTAGCGGAACATTGAGAACAAAATGTATACAGCTCGTTGCGTGATGCAAGAGTGCGAGTTTGAATTTTATTTATACTGTAACATTGACGAACGTTCTGCGCGGCTAATTGAAGCAGTCTTGATACACGTACAGTAACTAGATAATGATTGTTACCATTGTTCCAGGAAAAGAAGTCCAAGTTGCAACGTTAGGTCACTTTTCTTACTTACGAAAATGTTCAATACCCTGCCGGAAAAATAACACGGTACACATTCTTTTCATGCAAATTACAGAGCGTTGATATCCGTCAAGAGACATTCTTTTGAGTTTCAAGAAATAAAGGTGGCAGAGTAATTGAATTTTTTTTTTTTTAATTTAACCTCCTTCACATACCTATGCGTGTAGGGGAAGGGACAGAAGTTTAAATGAACCGACAAATATCTGAGCCTTCCCTAGCTTGGGATCAACAGAGCTTAGAGGCCGTTAAGGAGGCACACACAGGACAGAACTTCAACAATGGACATCCATTCATGCCCAAGACAGGGTTCCAACCCACTTAACCTTCGGATCTCGCCACGTATTGGGAGCGTGCCATATCTAGATCGCGTGGCTTAGACCTCGTAGCCACGCTGTCTGCTTCAATTGAGGTGCATGATTCGAAAAAATGTGGAGATTGGTTCGTTAGAAACAGCGTGTTTCCAGAATGCAGCATGTTAGAAATGAAGTAACCTTGTACTCAGCTTGACTTGTTTGTGGGCTTTGAAGGCAGCAGCAACTATTATCAATTTCACTATGCTGTCATCTAGCGACTGCAACAGATGTCACGTTATAACTCTCATTTGAATTCCATAGAGGTCGTTACCAATCGACAGTGGCGATCCTGGTGGTTGTTCAAGTAGCCTATTTGAAACATCATCTCTACCTTTCAGTGTATAATAATCCGTTCCCCAATCTTTATTTAATTACTAGGCTCTTATTAAAAGGCTAGGACTTTTCTTTTCGTATGTTTGAGATCAAGTGTACTATCTCAAGTAAAAACAATATTAACGCTTTATTTAACATTATGTTTTATGTGTCTTAGAAATGCTAATTTATTTGGCATTTTTTTTTCTATTTATATAATCATAGGTAATATATCTGTAGTGCTCGGGAAAAGTGACACAAGTATGTTTCCACAAACTTTTTTGACAATTTATTGACAACTTATGGAAAAAAATACATAGGTATTCCTCCCATTACAATAATTCATACCAGAAAAAAATCAACTCGACATAAACCAGTGTAAGTTGTGAATAAATGATCAAAAATGTTTGTGAAAACTGACATATCACTTTTCCCAAGCACTTACTTACTTACAAATGGCTTTTAAGGAACCCGAAGGTTCATTGCCGCCCTCACATAAGCCCGCCATCGGTCCCTATTCTGTGCAAGATTAATCCAGTTTATATCATCATATCCCACCTCCCTCAAATCCATTTTAATATTATCTTCCCATCTACGTCTCAGCCTCCCCAAAGGTCTTTTTCCCTCCGGTCTCCCAACTAACACTCTATATGCATTTCTGGATTCGCCCATACGTGATATATGCCCTGCCCATCGCAAACGTCTCGATTTAATGTCCCTAATTATGTCGGGTGAAAAATACAATGCGTGCAGTTCTGCGTTGTTTAACTTTCTCCATTCTCCTGTAACTTCATCCCTCTTAGCCCCAAACATTTTCCTAAGCACCTTATTCTCAAACACCCTGAACCTATGTTCCTCTCTCAGAGTGAGAGTCCAAGTTTCACAACCATACAGAACAATCGGTAATATAACTGTTTTATAAATTCTAACTTTCAGATTTTTTGACAGCAGACTAGATGATGAAAGCTTCTCAACCGAATAATAACACGCATTTCCCATATCTATTCTGCTTTTAATTTCCTCCCGAGTGTCATTTATATTTGTTACTGTTGCTCCAAGATATTTGAATTTTTCCACCCCTTCGAAGGATAAATCTCCAATTTTTATATTTCCATTTCGTACAATATTCTCGTCACGAGACATAATCATATACTTTGTCTTTTCGGGATTTACTTCCAAATCGATCGCTTTACTTGCTTCAAGTAAAATTCCCGTGTTTTCCCTAATCGTTTGTGTATTTTCTCCTAACATATTCACGTCATCCGCATAGACAAGAAGCTGATGTAACCCGTTCAATTCCAGACCCTGCCTATTATCCTGAACTTTCCTAATGGCATATTCTAAAGCGAAGTTAAAAAGTAAAGGTGATAGTGCATCTCCCTGCTTTAGCCCGCAGTGAATTGGAAAAGCATCAGATAGAAACGGACCTATACGGACTCTGCTGTATGTTTCACTGAGACACATTTTAATTAATCGAACTAGTTTCTTGGGAATACCAAATTCAATAAGAATATCATATAATACTTCCCTCTTAACCGAGTCATATGCCTTTTTGAAATCTATGAATAACTGATGTACTGTACCCTTATACTCCCATTTTTTCTCCATTATCTGTCGAATACAAAAAATCTGATCAATAGTCAATCTATTACGCCTAAAACCATACTGATGATCACCAATAATTTCATCTACGTACGGAGTTAATCTTCTCAAAAGAATATTGGACAAAATTTTGTACTGCAGATATAATAGACCCAGAACATTTTGATAGCTAAGACACTGTTCTGTGTTGTCTTTTTATCTCAATTTAAACATTTATAATGTTATTTATTTCAATGATGTATGTTATTCAAAGTCACGAAATCTTGCCACTCCGACCGAATGCAATTTCGAGAATGATGAGCGAGATTAGAAGCGCAAGAGAATGACGAGACGAGATTCGAAAGACAAATGCAACAAACACAGAGAGCGAGAGCGGCAGTTAGTTTTGTTCATTTCTAATACATACATACATACATACATACATACATACATACACAGGCCTACATACATACATACACACATACATGCATATATACAGTACAAACGTACGTACGTACATACATGTATATATAGAGTACAAACATACGTAGTACGTACATACATAAATACAATACAATACAATACAATGCACACAAACATATGGTACGTTCAGTACAGTAAGCAAATAATATAAAAGTAATAAAAGAACTATGTGTTTTTCAGCCTGATTTTATAATTTATCGGACTGTCACTGTTACCGGTATGTTTAGTGTTATACATGTATGAATAGTTCAGATATATATTTTTTTTTTATTTTAGGTCAGCTTATTTTGTCGGGCTAATGTTTGCAAGAAAATGTCCTCGGTATAAAAACAATAATTTTTTTTTTTAATATTATGCTCCATTTGTCTTTCTATCCATGGAGGCAAGATTGCTTTTTTCATTTCATTCAATCTTTACTATTATTTTAAAAAATAATGGCACATTTGATTTGATTTTCAGTAGAGTTGAATATATTGTACGGCCTGTGATAATGATTGAAAACTGCTATTTTCACCATTCCTTCTTTCGTCATTAGGGATTACTAGTCAGTGGTTTTATTAGAGCTGTGTGGGATTTCTGAAATGAGGCACTCAACAATACTCAGTAATCCTCTTTCATTTCCTTCAACGTCACTTTCTCTTACGCCACGCACCTGATCGCGGAAGGTTGTTGGGGTTTGTATTTACTCACGACACGAAGTAGCAATGAAAGTACCACTGCAAAAAATACTTCTAAACTGTATATTATATTAAATGAATTAAAAAGTCAGTTACCTACTTTTTAAAGGAAAAAATATTCACTCCAAAACCTCAATAAGAGTTTATTGTAGGAAACAATTCGGGACTTAGGAACTGAGCTTAAATCCGAGGACCTTGGAACATTTGGCGTATACTGGAAACCCCACCCTAGAATTACTGTGTACTAGTAGGGCACTGAACCCTTCATGCCAGATTGTTGCACTAGGTTCTTACAGATGTATTTCAAGGACTCTGGATGTGGTGCATGACTTTCAAGGACCGGATGTTGAGCCGGCTTGGTTACGTCACAGGCCCTGCAGGGGAATCTTGCATCACTGAAACAACTAGACTGCGGCGGTGACTGGAATACAATTATTACTGTAATTAGCAGCGGAAATGTAGCTCAACACACCGTTTTATGAAGGCGATGTAACGCAAGCTTCGAGCCCCGGTAGAGATTTTATTATTCATGTTAAATTAAATCAGTGGCAAAGTTTCTATTATCGTCAACTCTTGTAGTTCAAATTATCATTGAACAAAGAATTATTAGGACTGTATTAAGCGTTGAGAAGGTATTATGGAAACTGAAATTTTTAGCAGTGTTCTTTGCAATGATTCATTCCTTTAACCCTTGAGCACTAGGATGTTTGTAATGCTTGCTATTATTAGGATGAGTGAATTTTCACCCGTACCGTTTTCTTTTTAATTTTTTTTTTGTTCACGTGAACTCCAAAACTTCTGTAAAACAGTTGTAGGCATGTTATAAAAAGTTTTGTAATTTACAATTTTTTAGGGTAAAATAATTAAATTTTACTGTCAAAATTTATTTTTTTATGAACATAAATTATTACATTCTTCACTATGTTAAGTCGTTCATTGAACATTAAAAATTATATGAATTTGATTTTATATAATTATATTTGCTGTTTTTAAAAACAATAATAAGTACCTATTAAAAAAAATTAAATCTAACACAATAATGGTGCTAAGTGAATGAATGAATGAATGAATGAATGAATGAATGAATGAATGAATGAATGAATGAATGAAGCCACTGTGTCCCATGAATGAAGCCACTGTGTCTCGTACAGGAGGGGAAGCTCGGGTCGTGTGGTTCACATGATGAGCTATTTCACGTGAACAATATTCACATTCACATTCACTCTGAGAGATACACTAAAGTTTGTCAAATTTTAGTTCTATATGAGTTTTTTCACTATCTGTCTCCACTCGTTCCTGTTGCCGGCGATGGTTGACCAGTTCCCTCCCAGCTGCTGCTTGAATGTTTCTGCCCATCTTCTTCTTGGCCTGCCTTGTGTTCTCCTTCCTATGTAGAGGTCCCACATGGTGGTTTAGCCGTACACAATTTTACTTACATTTTTGCACAGTTGCTCTATGTTCATTAAAATATGTACGAACGAATGACACTTTGCACAATACACAGCATATTTCTTGCCCAGTTTTGAAGGGGACGAAGGACTTTATGTTCAAACAATAAAGATGCTAAGTGCCGTCATTATCTTCAGCATGGTCTTTTTCCACATGATCGTCTACAAATTCTACGAATTGTGGCTGTTCCTACTCATACACGTTTATATCTTCTAAATTCAACTCTTCTTCCAACATCTTACAAATTTAGATATCAGTCAGTACTTGGTTATTACAATCGGCCATTTCCGCCCACCAAGTTTATAAATACAGTGGACTCTCCTAAGTTCGACCGAAGGATGGTGGGTGTGGTTCTTATTGGTTAGCCATCAACGAATACAGTACTGTACTTGCATTTCCTGCCCGCCCCGAGACTTGTGTATGCTCTTCTAGTACCACAGTGGGTTACGACAGTTCCGTCTACCAAACGGCACAATTCTCAAATAGAGAAAGAAGAGTTCATTAATTTAAAATCTGTGATTAAATGTGGATGTCCTAATCAATAAAATATTCAGTTTTCCTTTAACAAAAGTATCACTACAAGACACAGAACCATTTCCCATTCAAATAGCAAACCCATTTCTTAGTGCCCATATGGGGGCGTGTCTAATTCTCCTACCTAAGCAGTCGAACTATACGATGTCGATCTTGATTTCTGTCGAACTTAAAAACTTCCACTGTATTAAGAAAAGTTAGTAATAATGAAAAAAAAATACACCATTACTGGGATAGATGAAAATTCACCCACCAACCCCAAACAAAGCTAACACTGCAGCACGAAACACCCCTTTCTTCACGGATACTCACACAGCACTGGACTTCTTGAAAATACCTGAAAGCAGGAGTCTATGTGGAATGCTGCTATCAACCGTTACAAAATTCCACTGGATGAATTTTCACTCCTCCTAGTGTTTAAGGGTTAATCACATAGCTAATAGTGTTGCTGTTCATATCTTTGTGCCATTAAACACTAGAAGTTGTTATATGTCCAATAATTGGCATAATACTTAATACCAATTTTAATGGATTTATAACTGAAATGGAAATGAAAAATAATCATAAAAATTTTCGTTTTCTGTATTGCACACAAAAGGCGTTCTTCGTAATTTTACAAAATAAGGCAAACTGCACATTTAAGTCGATAAGTAGAATCAATGTGCATTAAATTACATACAACTGTTTATAATAATAACTTCTCTGACATTTTTCTACTTCTGAAGATATGATTTTTGTCCACTGCCGTGGAGTAAAGGTTAGCATGTCTGACTGTCAAACGAGCGGGTCTGTGTTCAGACCTTGATTGCGAAAAGTTATCTGGTTGACCTGGTTGAGGTTCATCCGTGATTTTCCCTCAAATAATTAGGAGTAAATGCTTGGATAACTTCCGGCGCTGGACTCTAGTTTCGTTTCACTGGAATTATCACTTTCATTTTGACTCAGACACTATATAACCGTCGCAGTTGATAAAGCGTCGTAAATAAGTTCAGAAATTTAAACTTTAAAGTAATCTAAATAGTAAAATAAGCTAGTGGTTTACAAAGAGATTCTAGACGTATTCCCTTCTTGTCAAAATAAGCAACAGTACATTCAAATCAGGTTGTAGGCGAGAAAGTAGTAAAATGTTTCTATATGAATATATAAGAAAGGAAATTTAAAACTTGTGATGGTTGATTCTTTAATATATAGAACAGTTGTCTTCCTGCACCCACTCCATTTTCATAAGGATTCTTCCAAGTTTAAGGGTCAGAAGTTAGGCCAAAAAAAAAAAAAAACCTTAAGAGTAACTTTGTACGTAAATTTTTCTCTCGAGAAATAATTTTTCCTTTGATATGAAGCATAACTTAAAAATTGGAAATTTATCTTTCGAAGAGGTAGAAAAATTCAAATATCTTGGAGCAACAATAACAAATATAAATGACACTCGGGAGGAAATTAAACGCAGAATAAATATGGGAAATGCCTGTTATTCATCGGTTGAGAAGCTTTTGTCTTCAAGTCTGCTATCAAAAAATCTTAAAGTTAGAATTTATAAAATAGTTATATTATGGGTTGTTCTGTATGGTTGTGAAACTTGAACTCTCACTTTGAGAGAGGAATAGAGATTAAGACTGTTTGAGAATAAAGTAGCTACTTATGAAAATATTTGTGGCTAAGAGGAATGAATTTACAGGAGAATGGAGAAAGTTAAACAACTCAGAACTGCATCAATTATGTTCTTCACCTGGCACAATTAGGAACATTAAGTCCAGACGTTTGAGATGGGCATGTAGCACGTATGGGCGAATCCAAAAATGTATATAGAGTGTTAGTTGGGAGACCGGAGGGAAACAGACCTCTGGGGAGGCCGAGACGTAGATGGGAGGATAATATTAAAATGGATTTGAAGGAGTTGGGATATGATGATAGAGACTGGATTAATCTTGCACAGGATAGGCACCGATGGTGGGCTTATGTGAGGGCGGTAATGAACCTCTGGGTTCCTTAAAAGTCATTTGTAAGTTAGTAAGTAATGAAGCATACTTTTCCATTTGTCTGTCTGTTTATGTATTGCATTCGATAACGAAAATCGCTTAATGGATATTCATGTGAATTGCTGGAATGCTTTTGATTTAAAGTTTTACTAAAACTTTAATAATGTATTAATTAATTTTTGTCATTCCCGGAGGAATTAGCTCGTGGATACGGATTATAAACCGAATCCTTTCAACTAATTTACGAGAAGTGGCAGGCTGGCAGGCAGACGGCATGCCTTCTATTTGGGATATATGGTCATTATAAATTGTTAGTTTCAAATAAATGACTCCATAGTTTTTCACTAATATGAATATATTTCTTGTACGTTATTCAGGATGTTCAAATGTGTATTTTCCCGAAAATCCCAAAGTTAATTCTTTCAGCATCGCAGTATTTTCACTTTTTAGTAGAGATGGCGAGTACGTGTGAAAGTGACTTTGTTCTCTTTCTTGGCATCTGTCTCGAATTATTCATCCCATGTGTGAATTGGTACATCTGAGAAAGTTTTCTTAATTTTTTATCAGAGCTTGTAGAGTATTTTTCGACTTCAAATAGCAAAGAAAATAAGCTAATAATAAAGCAGCAATAAATGTTGCTGAATATTTTTGAAATTGCTATAATTCAAGAGGTCTAACAAATATGTAAACAAAAATTTGAATGGCAAGTCGTTTTACTGCAACAACTTACTTTATGCATGTAAAATTGAAATCCCTCAGCAATCAGGTAACTTTATCAGGCGATTGGAACCCCACTCATCTTCGCCACTGCCTTTCCTCCCCCATCATCCCTTCCTCATCATCCCGTTTCTGGGTTTTCAGATCACTCTACCGGGGGCCTCCCGAAGCTGCTGACTCTCTCGACCGGCCTCCGTGGATTGTAGTTCAGCGACGTAGGATGGCTTCTGCAATGGCACCCGAGGCGCACGTACTCGGGGGAGGAGTTTCGCCTCGGACCGACAGGGGAGCCGAAGCAGTAATAGTATATAGATTCTGTGGGCTGTAGGGACCGGTCGATCAGGGAGTCATGCGGTTAGGGCGGTACGTAGGGGATCTGTATCATGCAACTCATCCCATATCGATGGTTAGCACAATAGATCTCAATAGGTCGCAGTGCTGGGCCATCCGTGCCCCCTCAGTTAAATTCCATTCCATTCGAAGGTAACGTTAAACGTGCTTGCGACTTCGGTGTTAGCTTAAGGTTCTATTTTAGTATAGATTTTAAATTGTTTGGATATTTTCGACTTTGAATAATCTGAATTCAAACTTGAAGATAAATGACTGTAATGCCAAAGTAATAAGTGCATAATTGAAAATAGTGCAACAAACTTGAAATATGTCTTCTTTCTTCTTCTTCTTCTTCTTCTTCTTCTTCTTCTTCTTCTTCTTCTTCTTCTTCTTCTTCTTCTTCTTCTTCCAATCCCTGATGCTGTTAGGCGTCGGGTTCACCTCTCTCCGTCCATCTCTTCCAAATTTTTATATAAGCATTATGTTTTAGGTGCCTCATGAGTAATGCCGCATTGGTATCACTTATTAGATTCCAATCAGTTTTCGAACTGTTTACTAAACATACATACATACGTAGGCTACATACGTACATACATACATACATACATACATACATACATACATACATACATACATACATACATACATACATACATACATACATACATACATACACGCCTAAACGATGGCGGTTTTCGTATTCTCTTCTCTAAAAATTATAGTAACATTACATACACACATCATCACATTACTTACCGGTAATTTTTAACTTCAAACCAATACTGAAATGGACCTAGTCTCAGAAAACATCGTTAATTTCTTAATAAGTTACATCATAATATGATTATACAATTGAAATAATAATAATAATAATAATAATAATAATAATAATAATAATAATAATAATAATAATAATAATAATAATAATAATAATCCACCGCGGTAACTCAGTCGGTTGTGACACTTGCCTGCCGATCAAGAGTTGTGCCTGGGCGTGGGTTCGATTCCCGCTTGATCTAATTACCGTGATTGGTTTTTCCGAAGTTTTCCCCAACAGTAAGAAAATGTCAAGTAATCTATGGCAAATCCGCGTTCTCTTCTCGCCGAACACCATCTCACTATCACCAATTCGATCGACACTAAATAACGTAGTAGTTGATACAGCGTCGTTAAATAGCCAAGTAAAATTAAAATAATTATAATAAATAATGTGAATGCCTTAATGAACGTGAAAATCACTACAATGCATGGATTATTAGCACCATCTGTTCCTCTCAATTGTTTAAATTTTATCCCATAGAAAATAAATTGAATTATTCAGCGAATGTTGCTATTGAGTTAACTCATTAATATATTATAGATTGTACGCAACAATGCAGTGTTTTAATAATTATACATTACAATCGTCGGTTGTAGCCAATTTCTTATGGAAAGATCTGTAAGAATATGTTTTTATGAAGGTATTTTTTTTCATAAGAAGAAATAAATATAGATGAATGAAGTCTTAGCAATGAAACAAATGTTCATCGTGTGCTGGCGACAAAGTGAAACATTGCAGCAATTCATGTGAATTGTTATTATGGAAAACCAGACCTCAGTCACAAAATAAATTTTAACGCTCGTGAAATACGAAAATTGGCCCAAATTGCAACAGTTTGGAAGTTTTTCCTAATTCGTTATTTGGACCATTTATTTCTGGCATATATTCAATATGATTATTTTATGCTATTTTCTCATTTTTTAATTATACATTTTACTCATACCTGCACGCATTTCTTGGCAACGCGAATTGTGTTGGAACACTCTTATTCTGTTGCATTTCCTTTCGATTTATGCATAATCAGGCTTGTATAATATTATGAACATACGGTAATTTAAAACATATTTTTATATCTATACAGTTACTGAGAAAACTTTATATAAAGAATGTGTTTGGTTTGATATTAAAGGTATACATTTTATAGCACTGTTTAATTTATTTGTCTCTTAGTACTGACATTGAAAGTACCCAGAAAGCTGGTTAATGCGGTCTACTTTAAGTCATATATTTTATTATGTTTCATTATTGATAATTCTCTCAACTGACAATATTTCAGATCATTATGAAGCCTAAGCTGCAAAGGATCCGATAGCTACCGCCATCTGACATTCAAGCCGTGAACTCGCTGCACAACTGAAATATGAAAGTTGTTACATTATGTTCGTGATCTTGTTTCGTTTCAATCCATTACAATGGAAACAAACTGAATTTTCAGTTGCATTTTATTGGCATCGTTCTTCTGTCCATTTGCATATTTGAATCCGGAAACCTGTGTCAATGTCTTTAAATTATATATAAAATTTTTAATAATCAAGACGTTGAAGTTTGTAAATTAACAAAAATTAAATTATTAATATTACACCCATTCACTCTTGATACGATTTTCTTTTATCGAAAGAGATATAAAGTCGAAGGTTTCATGTATTCTAATTGGGACACACATAGCAACCTCCCAGATCAAGCAGGCAATAAGGAAAATGTATTTGATGCTTGTAGTCCACTTTCAAGTTTTTGATGAAGCCACTTAGATGCTACTGTGTTACCACTATGTCCTGTAGCCCTGCTGTTCAATTCAGAGATCCTAAAAACGTCTAAATACAGATTATAGTACGTATTTCTTATTCTCTTTTGCACGATAGTGTTTGTTGTTGTATTTACAGCTATTGTTGTCAGGCTTTGAAAGTTAGAATTTCTACACAGAAACTTGTTGCTAGGGAAACCATTCTTCATAGCATAAAACTGTACTGAAATAAACCCATTACAATGCATTCATTGTTACTTAGTTACCATTACAGTATAGTTTTGGGAAGACTTTGGAATAATATTGCTCTAAATTTTCAATGATAATAAAAATATGAACATGCAAAAATGTTGTATAATGCACGTTTGTGAAGTGCATTACAAAATTTCGGAAATATAAAAACTCTTCTTGCTTGTTTCTCAAACTTTTCCTTCATTTTCTAAAAAGCATTTCCCAGCCTTGTATCGTAATATACTATTACCGCGTTCATCCATCCAAGCTAAATTAAGCATTAAAGTTCTGAAAGTAACCATTCCAGATATACCGTAAATATGAAATTCATAATATATGTTAGATTAATATAACATATGGTATTAATTAATCCTATTTAGATTAAAAATAACGGTGGTAATAGATGCAATATTTGAGACTACTCTTTGACGCAGAATGAAAGTATTATCGTGAGTAGGAATCTGGTGTATTCATTCATTCATTCATACATAGTGTCCTGTCCAAAGGCAGGTCTTTCACTGCAAACCCAGCATTCTCCAGTCATTATTTTCTGCTTTCCGCTTTGTCTCTTCATATGATCCATATATCTTAATGTGGTATATAATCTGATATCTTCTTCTGCTCCGAACTCTTCTCCCGTTCACCATTCCTTCCAGTGCATCCTTCAGTAGGCAGTTTCTTCTCAACCAGTAACCCAACCAATTCCTTTTTCTCTTTCTGGTTAGTTTCAGCATCATTCTTTCTTCATACACTCTTTCCAACACAGCTACGTTTCTTATTCTGTCTGTCCACTTCACAGGCTCCATCCTTCTCCATATCCACATTTCAAATGCTTCTAGTCGCTTCTCTTCACTTCGTCGTAATGTCCATGCTTCTGCCCCATGCAATGCTACACTCCACACAAAGCACTTCACTAGTCTTTTTCTTAGTTCTTCCTCTTGAGGTCCGCAGAAGATGCTCCTTATTCTATTAAAAGCTTCCTTTGCCAATGCTATTCTCCTTTTGACTTCTTCGGGTGTATTAATGGATAGTTTTCATAATAATGCCGTGTTGCCTTAAGTGAAGGTTAGACGTCGTCCTGATTCCACTTTCTTATGTCCCACTTTGTGTCCGTCCAACACAAATTAGAAAGAAGTTCAAATAGATTTTCGATAAGCCTACCTATAAGCAAGAATACACTGCCTTATTAAATTATTCCATTACAACAATACAATGGTATTCATTATTCTTATGCAGATGACACAGTTTTACTTTTTGATGGAAAAACCTGGGGTAGGCCTATGATACATATAATAATTCAAATAATGGACTTAGATTAATAAAAAAAAAGGTTTGACATAAATTATCTTTCTATCAACTAAAATAATGCCATAATTTTTCCATTCCCATTATCTGAAAAATGTAATAAACCTCCTACATCTATGTATATTAAGTATTAAAATACATAATTCTGATGTTGCCTTATACGATGTAAATGTCCGATTAGCAGTCGTCTGAAGTTAAATACTTAGACATAATTTTCGACAGTCATTTAAAATTAAAACAACACATTAATTACTTTTGTAATAAATTACATAAAATAATATATTATTTTGTTTTATTGAGGAATTACTTGTCAATAAGTTTATTACGTACAATATACAGTACTTAACTTTATTTCATTCGGTAATTATGTATTATGGAGTTATAGGATGAGGTAATAATAATAATAATCCGTGGCGCTACAGCCCGTGAAGGGCCTAGACCGACCAGCCGGCTGCTGGCCTCACGCCCACATGCCGAAGCAGAGGTGGACGATCATCCAACCAGAATGGAGGTATCGTGTGGTTAGCACGATGATCCCCCCAGCCGTTATAGCTGGTATTCGCAACCGGATTTCGCTACCTATCGTAGCTCCCCAAGTGCATCACGATGCTGGGTGGGTACCGGACCCATACACTGACCGAAATTTCATGAGAAAATTTCTTCTCCCATGAGGATTCGAACCAGCGCGCATTCCGTAACGCGAGCCCTAGGCAGGATGCCTTAGACCGCGACACCACGGCGCGGGACATAGGATGAGGTAGCTTATTTAAAACCAATTTTAATCTACTTTATTTATTACAGAGGAAAATAACTTAAATATATCTTCATAAACCTATTCATTTTCCAAGTCAAAATTGTTTTTAGGTTTTAATATTCTTAAAATAAGATAAATTTATTATATTGTATTAATAAAATTCATACATAAAAATTGAAATAATTTTGAATTGTATTCTCATAATTAAGAAACAAAAGGTATGAATTCTTTAAGATTGTTTGAACCAAAATGCAACACTGCTACAGTATTTAATCATAGTAGTAATTTAGGCCCAAGAATATAATATAACAAATTTATATTTAAATAACCAAATCTTGTCAAATCGAATAGTTCTAGTATTAAATTTAAAAAGTTGTGTATGGATTTTATAGATAATGAAAAATTGTAAATTTAAATTTTATATATTCATATTGCGTAGCAAATATAAGACAAATTGTATTATATACTTCCTAATTTCAATTCAGAAATCGGCCCCTGAGTACGAGTTCTACTCTTTCAGGAGTGAGTTAAAGTTTTTTTCTGTTCATATTATATTACATATTACTAGAAACAGAGAATCCTTACTGTCATTGTGACAAACTTTAACAAAAATTCTATAAAGATTTTATTTAGCAGAGGTTGGTCATTTCATGCATTACAACTATAATATTGTTTACAGACGGGGATTTTTAAGGTACTTACTTAATTATTTACTTATTAGGCCTACTTGCTGTTGTAGAGAACCCGGAGGTTCATTGCCTCCCTCACATACTGTGTCTGTTATCGGTCCCTATCCTGAGCAAGATTAATCCAGTCTCTACAATCATATCCCAACCCTCTCAAATCCATTTTTATATTATCCTCTCATAGTATAGGACCATGACTTGCTTCTGAACACTACTCTCTACCACTAGCTAAAACTCTACCTGCTGGGAAAAGCGCTCCCTACTTCCTAGCTAAAACATCAGTGAACTGGCTGGGGGACACGGACAACTACAGCGTGGATAACAATGACGTCACGCTGCAACTAAATAACAACAAAACTGCTGGAAGGTTCGATGGCTATCATGACGGCTGTACAAGTTGTTCTACTACGCTGGCAAGATTTTGCGAAATTTCCGTACTCTCATCTCGTTCAAATAAAAGAGAGCATAAACTATTTATTTCTTGAACCAGTAGTAACAACTAGTCCGTTGACATGTTCGCTCATAAGCCATTAACATATTGTTTTTACGTTGTGCTCATTACAAACAACACAGCAGAACACACCGCCATGACACAACACTGCACCATGTCATTCGTCTGCTAATTCCCGCCCTATACAAGAACCAATCAGATTCAGTGAAGGCGGCTGATGGAGACTGCCACCACCTCTGCAACCTGATGGAACCGGTGCGACACCGGTGGAGCATCAGTGACGTCATCGTTGAAATTGGGAACACCGTGATGCCTGCTCAGCGCTGAGATTCGGAATACACTCCTGGTTAATGTTTGTAAACAAAACGCACGGACCAAGGATGCCTATCCTGATAGACCTACTTTATCCGAGCCATACTTATAAGTTTCCCTAATGATAAGAATAAAAATCAGAATCGTAGGGATATTACTTACCGAGCAAAACATTGTTAACACTTAGGGAAAAATACTTTTTTTTTAGAAAAGTATTCATTTCGAACTTATATGGCATTAGAAAATTTTTTTGTACTTAATCTAAGGAATGTTTTAAAATCTGCACAGTTATGTTACATCCATGCTATAGCCTATATTAAATGTAAACAAAGTCTGATCAGTATTTCATATGTCACTATACACAGATATTGAGATAGTATGTATGTCCAAAACTATATTTTTTGGACTGGGATGCTGAAGATGTGTATTTCCTGAAACTCTCAAAATGTTTTCTGCAGTATCCTGTTCTTTCTTTTATGCTTCAGGTAATGAGAAACTAAATAAAACCATGTTTTTCATTGACCTCCTCCTTTACCTTGAAATTAAAATCTTCAATAACAGTCAGAAATATGTCATGTTTCGAATATCACTTAATTATAATTTCAAAAGAACAAGAGTTAGATGCAAGGTTTCTACGAGTGCAGGCGCATATTTCTCCTGTTATTTCTGCCATTATGCCAACATCGAATAACGTCTTAAGTAGTCTCAGTACAAAGCAAACATTCAAAACATTAAACTAACATGCTACAGCCGTGGATCACATATTAACATGCATTTATATAATAGGCTTACATTTGACTTGACCCAGTTGCCAAATAAATACAAAACGTTTCGAATGACATTTCATAAAGTTTGGCGCAAAGTTCGCCGCAGGGAAGTCTAGCTAAGACTGGTGTGATAACTATCTCTCGTTGCCATAACAACCGTGGAGAAGGTAGGACACTTAGAAGATATAACACCACCGGCAAGTTGTCGAGATTAGAATAACATGTTATTATATAATATAAAAAGCCCCTCGGGTCTGGTAGCTTTGTTTATTTGGAATAGCGGCAACTTTTTGATAGCCTGATGAGATGTAAACACAAAATACGTAACTATCTTGTCTTTCCGGTTTCTAAAACGATCGGTGGATAGGTGACGTCTATTGTTTGCAATTATTGTGCGGAACTGGTTATAATATCAAAATATTATACGTAGGCGCTTTACATGTAACTTCCGTCGGCCTAAGGTATCTCGTAAAGTAGAAAAATGTTTCACGGTACGTAAACTTCACGCATTGTGCTCATACTACGTGATTAATGGAAGATTCAAACTTTTTTTACAGGAAAATATTTAATTTATACCCAATTCAAGAAATTTATGCCCTGAAGAAAGCGTATGACATGAATGAGTTTCTTGTTAAATTTTTTACTCAGTTGACAGCATGCTTCGTATGCAAGGAAGCGGTAGATTCTGTCAGGTTTTAGTGAAAACACTGCAGGTTTTCTCAGAAGATTTTTATCTTCCTGCCATTATTATTACATCATACTTATATTATAGCTTTGGTATAGGCTCTTAATAGAGAGTTGTTGCAACAGAGGCAGGCGTAAGATGACACAGTCCACTTTCACAAACAGTTTTGAATATTAGTGTAGGCAATTTTATAAACAAATTACAAAATTATTTTATGCTACTAGTCTATAATTGAAGACACGAAAGTGAACAGCCCATTATTTGCTGGTAATCAAGTGACTGTTACTAAGTCAAGGAACAAGTTACTGAAGCAACCCTATAAATATCCGTTATTATAATATGTTTTAAGAATTTACTGTTAGGCTTGAACAATTATAAAAATATAATATAGGTCTATATAATTTACTGTTCATCGAAATTACAAGAAAAATGTTCTTTTTCTAGATTGTACACATAACACATTCTTATTACCCCGAAAACTAACACATTCGGATATATTTCTGTCTTCCTCCGACAAGTTTAGCGCTGGGACCTGGGGTATTCTTGCCATCGGTGCGGGGGGGTTGCAGGTAGATTCTTTTGTTGCTACAAACAAACCGAGCCGAGAGGAGTGGGAAATATTAATCGTCCAAAAATATGCAGTCTTCAATCTTCTCCCTGATATTAGCTATGTTAATATTATATGAATTACTCATTAAATATTTCAGTTACAAGTCATTTTTAAGGAAACATGCTGTGGAAAATTTTTGGTTTTATTCTATTGGAATTTTATAATATGTGTGATTGGTATCGTGAAAAACAGATTCCTATAATGTCATGCAAAATCATTTGTTGGTGATATCTTAAAATACAAAATCAAGTAGTTACACTTCTCAAGTGAGTTCAGCAGTACAGTGGGGCCTATATTTAAATTAATTACTTAACAAATTTAATTCAATTTCTACTAATCACTCAATTTTATATTATGATTCTTTTCATTTATATTATTTTAGTTTTATTATGATTTTTCTTTTTATTTATTTTATTGTATTTGTATTTCTGGTGGTGTGATGGCCTTAACTTCACCAAAATAAATAATAAATAAGTAGTAAATAAATACATGACTAAGTTAATCCATAAATAAATAACTTAAATAAAAAATAAATAAAATTTTCTACAATACTTAACTTCTCTGAACACGTAAGTACGAATGGTTGTATCTCTATCTCGCCAAAAATACCTTATAAAACGAATAGGCATACTGCTCTCGTAAATTGGGCGAATGTTTTCAGTATGATTGTACTTCCTTCCAGACTGCCGCTGTCACTGTCCCCTCCCACTCTAGTACCGCGCTAGACTAGTCGGAACCGCATTTCTCTCAGCACTAAACCCCTCAGAGGATGACAGTAAATATCCGTTATTATAATATGTTTTAAGAGTTAACTGTTAGGCTTGAACAATTATAAAAATATAATATAGGCCTATATAATTTACTGTTCATCGAAATTACAAGAAAAATGTTCGTTTTCTAGATTGTACACATAAGACATTCTTATTATCCCAAAAACTAACACATTCGGATATATTTCTAACTGTGTGGTTGAGGTTTTGGAATAAATTCATATAAAAATAGTAGTAGTAATATATTTATGAAAATTGACATTTAAAGTTGATATATATAGGACTACTCAAATTCAAAAACTTTATTTTATTTTCACATGAATTTCTGCACTAATTGTTTTGTTTTTAATGTTATATATGTATGTATTTAATGCTCAACCAGATTGATTCAACATCGTTTGGTTTCTGGCAGACCAGTACAAACTCCCCATAGAGAATTTAAAATTTACAAGTTTTTTTACAGACATTTAAAATGTTTCCAATTCATAACAGAATTTTCTTCATTACAAACGACGCACTGAGGTGATGGTAAAATACCCAGTTTATATAAATATTCCGCCAGGCAATCGTGTCCTGTGGCAATCCTTATGGCAGCTACAGTCTCTTTACGGCGATGATCAGGAAGTGTCTCTGACTTGTCAACAAGACCAGCCCATTCTTGCCATCACTCTTTATTTGAAGATCTGAGAGAAACTCATTCTTAAATGAGCGGTTAACTAATCGTTTCAAGTTGTGATACGAAAGTTGGGAGGTCGTCCGTAACAATATTTCGGACCCCTTTTTTGCTAGGGAGTCCGCGATCTCATTCCCTGAAATACCAACATGAGAAGGTATCCACTGGAGACAACGACGACTTCTAACGCCTTGAGTGAGGCAAGGGATTTTCTGATCTCGACAGTTCTTGATGTCACTAATATTGTTGCTATGGTAAATTAAATAAATAAACAGCATTACTTCTTACTGCTTGATTAATAAAGGACGTAGCCTACCCGTAATTTGCATATCCCTTTCGCGTTGTTGCTGTTTTCAGTGCCATTGATTTTAGGAGCTTATTATATTTCTTATTACTATACTTTAATTATACAGGCTGAACCATAAGTAATGTAATTATTTTCATGGGGTTATTCTTTGAGATATTTCTAACAAAAAATTAATACAATTTTGCTCGTTTTTGCTTCTCTTTCGAGATAGAAATGGTTTCTTATGAAACATTTCCTAGCGTGTTTAACGAAAGCCATTGATTGAATTTCCAATATGCTCAGTCAGTTGAAGAGAGCAATGTATTACGATAATAAATGATTGAAATAATTTTGGTTTTGTCCTTTAAACATGCAAATTTGATCCGAACAAAATGTAATTTTTTGTTCTGAAAAGGAATTTTACAGTGTGACATTTGTTCGGATCAAATTTCTGCACATTTAAAGGACAAAACTAATATATATTTCAATATTATTATATACTTTTCGATAATATTTATAATACAATATTATTATTATTTCATTTCTGAAGAAACACACATTTTTCACTACATGAATCACAACTGGGCAGGAATTAATAGAATTCGTTTACCATGAATTTTTGCAAAATATTATATTCTTTGAAGATTTTAACTAAAATGTGTTACTTTATTTAATTGATAAACTTATGTAATACAATAGGCCTATGTACGAGTATTTGAAAATGTTTATATAATTTCACACTTTCACGATGTTAAACGTAATTAGTGCTAGATTTTTGGGTCTTTGTACCTTTTCATAAATGCAGAAACATCAATCCTTTCCGAACTTTGTATCGGTTCGATAATTACGGAAGTTAGAGAAAGAAAGATTTATTTGTCAGATCTGTCGTTTATAAGCCTATGTTATTTTTCAGAATTCTATTTATAAGTTTATGTTAAAAATGTGCATATAAAATAAGCTTCTAAATAGATAAAAAGTGCATAAAATAAAATTGAATTTGTGTAACAAAGTTTGAATAATTATAATATTATATTATATTACAAGTCCAATTTCGCACGTGGAATTGCGAAATGTAAATCTCCTGATTTTATATTTTATTCACACCGTTTTCGAACCTATCAATTCCACACGTTTTCAGCTTTAACACCTGCTTTTATAGATCATGTACATTAGTAATATTTCTTTCTTAACCCTTAAATTGGTAATGTATCCTATAGGATACAACAGATTTTAATAGGCTGTATGCTATAATTTTAATAAAACAATAGAAAAAAATTAGTAGGAAAATTAAAATTTCACAATACTATATAATGTTGCACAACATATAAAATATGGACATTGCGATAGTTGTTTTCTTTACAATCCGACACGGTTTAATAAACTAATGTGACAAATATTTTGCCAATTTAAGGGTTAATCTTAATTTGTCGAAAAATTTCAAACTGTATTGTTTTAACCTAAAACAGAATTTGTCTAATACCAATATTTATTTATTTTATTTATATGCGCATTTCTTTTCGCGGGTTGATATGAAACTGATGCCTCGTCTTTTTTTTCTTCCAACCTGGCGACTCATAATATTGCGAATTTCATTTTGTGACCACAAGGTCTTTAGACTCACCATATGGAATGACAATGCAATACGCCACATGGAAGTGAAACAGTAGCTGTTCAAAAGGGTGGATGTTACCGACACCGTATAAAAAAGATTGTTCTTTAATTCCTCAGTGTGGAGAAAACTAGTTCGAGTGAGATCGATATTCGTTCAAGAAATGTGTATTGTGACAGCACTGTAGACATCAGTACAGTTAGACGCTGGGTGAGGCACTTAAAGAGTGGAGAATTCAACATCGTGGACTGACCTTGAGGTGGCCGGTCAGCAACGACAGTGACAGAATGCAAAAGGGGTCGAATTGGCGCACTCATCAAAGAACACCGTCGTATCACAACACGTGAACTGTAAGCTGCAGTAAGAATCAAGAAATTAGCCTTGATAGTTCTCATTAATAAAATTGGTGACACAAAGGTTTGCTCCCGGTGCGAAACCTGGATCCACCATTATGAATTGAAACAAAGTGTTCTTGCAGATTTCGGGAATCGCAATAAAGATTCTTACCTGGTTGGAATACAGTGTCTCGTTCATAGATGGCGCAGGTGCGTAGAAAATGACAGCGACTTCGTAGAAAAATAATAGGATATTTATTAAATATACAGGGATACTTTATTTAAATGCCACAAGGAAAGCAATAAATTTTCTAAGAAAAGAACAGGAGCCAAAACTTTTGTACAGATGTAATATATGTTTATTTATTTACTTATTTATTTACTTACTATGTTATTTATTTATTATTTATTTATTTATTTATTTTATTTATTAATTTATTATTTTATTTATTAATTTATTTATTTAATTTATTTATTAATTTATTTAATTTATTTATTTATTTACTTATTTCATTTAATTATTTATTTATTTATTTTATTTTATTATTTAATTTAATTATTTAATTATTTAATTTTATTTATTTGTTTTCTTTATTAATTAATTAATGTTATTTATTAATTTATTTTATTTATTAATTTATTTTATTTGTTTAATTAATTAATTAATTAATTAATTAATTAATTAATTAATTAATTATTTTTGTTTAATTATTTGTTTGTTTAATTATTTGTTTATTTAATTACTTCATTATTTAATTACTTACTTATTTTATTACTTTTTATTACTTACTTATTTTATTACTTACTTATTTTATTACTTCATTATTTAATTACTTCATTATTTAATTAATTCATTATTTAATTACTTATTTATTTATTTATTTATTTATTTATTTATTTATTTATTTATTTATTTATTTATTGTGATCTCTTATATTAAATGGTGGTGTTTTGTGTAGCAAGACGATATAGCATAAATATAGTACATTTCGTGTTCCAAGAGATTCAGTTAATAATAGGAGAATTCATTTGTGCAATCATGTTGCTCTAGTAGATGTAGACGACCAGCTTCAAAACAAAATAATTATCAAGCATTGAGGAATGATCCGGTCGTATTGCATGTATTGAGAAACAAACTTGTATGATTGTTTTTATAGTCTTAAAATATGAAGGCTTGGTGCCTACTATTCCGATATAGGGCCAGTGGGCAACAAGGCGAACATAAAATGTTTGGATTGTTATTTCCATTTTGTTTCAATCTCAGTTGCCGAGAGGAGTACCAATATTTTCTTCCTACTTTACTGCAAGTTATGTGTGTCCGATACGAAAAATGTCTTTTAGGTATGAATGTTGTCTTCTTATCTACCAGCGATATTATTTCTGGAGTGCTGGTTCGTGTATTATGGCTGTTATTATTTATTAGGATTAATACTTTCATAATTTTGTTTATGTTAACTAATAAATTAAAAAAAAAACAATAATTAAGACTTTGTCACAAAAAAAGTTTACCAACAATGTCAAAGCACTAATAGCTAATGTATATAACATTCTTCATTAAGTTCTAAGAAATAGTTTCTAATAAAATGGTACAAGAGGAAAAATAAAGTTGAGAAATTTTCTCTGCAGTGCTTAATAAAATTATTGACAAGTAAAAGAATACAATTCTAGTTGCTTATTGTAGGTATCGAAGAACTCAGCAGGGTCTGTTTTTTTGACTGAAGAAAACTTTGTTTGTCTATCTGTCATAGTTTTGGAGAATACTCAGTTACTTTTGGGGCAAGGTAAAGCATAAGGAACAGGTGTCAGTCTCTGCCAAGTGTCTTTGGACCGTATTTTCTAAAAAAATTGGCTACATTTTCATGCTCAATGTAGGAATAAATGTTATTATTTGACATTATAGCTGTGGTTTGTTTACGGCGATCGTCGGGCGCACATCGCTGGCGATTGTCGCCTGGAGTTGCTGGCAGTTAAAGTGAATGTGCACGGTTTCTTTACAGCGATGATCGCCAACGCAGATCGTTGGTCGCGACACAGATCGCTGGAGGTTGCTTCTCAAGCAAATTCAGGACGCACATCGCCGCATACATGTTCAATAATCGATATTTAGAGAAGGCCATGTAGAAATATTGAATCGAGTTATGGCAGCAAAACATCAAGAATTTTTTAGTCTGTAGCAGTTATAAATAAGAGACACTTTTATTGTCGACTGTTTTGTAAGGAAATTAAAGTTAGAAGTTGCTGAAAAATGTAGGCTTATTAAGTGAGATTCAATCAAGGGAATTAAGAAAGAATGAACTCTATTCTATCGCCTTTAAACAATGTTTGTTCATGACTAGTTACGTCTCTTTAAAGTACTTTGCACTGCACTTTTTAAACATTTATACATATCAAAACAATAATTTCAATACTAATTCATGAAGTAAATATCAGTTAGAAAAATTATTAATGTTTACATTATGAAATAAACTTTGATCAAAATGTGGAATTTTTGCGAGTCCCGAAAAAAAATTAAGAGGACATCGGACATTGGGCCAAAAAGGGGACTGTCCCGTTACAGCTTCTTCCCTTTATAATAGGCTTGCTGAATATACTGTAGATATTGGCGTCTTCTAGAATAAATGTTATCTTCAAAATATTGGATTTATTCCTATTCACTGTTCTGTAAAGTCCTTGACCTATGTCTACTATTTTACATGACTATCTGTAATGATGAAAAGGATGAAACAAAACAAATGAGAACTGACAGCGATGTACGCTGTTAGAGAAACCACTTCCTGACGATCATCGCGAGCGTTTATAATCGCCGGCGATATGCGTCCGTCGATGTTGGCCGCAAACACCTTAGCTTATAATATTATATGCTGAATATTTCGTAATAAACCTTAACTTTCCTACTCTCTTTTACATCTTTAATTACATTATTTTCCTTCATACCACATGATGTCGAAAAGGAAAAATTAAACTTTTTTGTGTTACGAGACAATCAACATCCGTTTGATCGTTTCGGAAATCAACTTTTTTTTTTCATAGTGAATTTTTTAAACCTAAGTTTTTTCTATCCTTCGTTTGCTGTCAATGTGTAGTGAGTTTTATTATTATTATTATTATTATTATTATTATTATTATTATTATTATTATTATTATTATTATTATTATTATTATTATTATTATTATTATTACTTATTCTTTTTCAACACCTAACTCTCTTTTAATACTATACCATACATTAGTGAGATCGAAACTCGAATATGCATCTGTAGTTTGGAACTCTATTACTACTTCTGATTCGGCAAAACTGGAAAATATTCCAAGGAAATTTATTTCATTATGTTCGTACAGATTCCTGCCTACTAACTCTGGGTATAACTATGATCGAAAATGCGAGCACTTTAAAAGTCGAAGCCTGTATGCCAGACGTCATGATCTCGATTACTTATTCTTATGTAAGGTCCTTTAAGGTTACATTAATAGTCAATCTTTCTTAAACAGTGTCAGCCTTCGTATTCCTATGAAGGACATGAGACATCACAAACTCTTCTATATCAGAAATTTTAAATCTTTCTCGCCTATCTCCAGATGTATTAAACATGCTAATTTACATGTAGGTGATTTCGATCCATTCAATGTATAAAAGTATTAGAATATGGCAATGCCTTTGCTAATATTACTTGCATAATCCTTATACACAAATTGGTAGTAAAAATCAACTCCTTTCCCTAATATTTTATAGTATTAATTCTTGTAAATAATTATTGTAATCTATGTTCTTTATTTTGTTGTTAACTCAAGTATTTAATTTGTACCATAGTTGTTCATTTTAATGTATTAATTGTATCACTGCGCTGGACTTTTATTGGCCAATGGCTGTTGTCGAGCACATAAATATCAATAAATAAATAATAAATTATTATTATTAGTAGTAGTATTACTGTTGTTATTGTTTCTACTACTACTACTACTACTACTATTACTACTACTACTATTGATATTGCTGCTATTGGGAGATGATAAAAGAAGAGTGATTGGTAGGAACAGGATATGAAGGAAGAGTATAAGTCACTAAACTGTTGAACAAAATATAACATTTATTCACACTGTGTAACGTGTACAAAAACTGAACTGTGATATATGCGTGCACATAATATGAAACACGATTGTTGCATGCTTGAGATTACGAATAATGTCTCTAATGATAATGACAATGAGGATGACAATACTGATGAAGATGAACGAGGTGGTGGCCCTCAATGGGGATCCTAAAATGATCCGTAGCCTCCAAAATCCCCGTGACCGGATTCAAAGCTCAAGCCCTCGAAACCTTCGAAGCTCTCCTGATGGTGTCCCTCGTGCTTCTTGATGTACACTGGAACCTTCTTCTCGATGTAGACTGGGTGAGGAACAGGGACGGGCTTGGGGACATGCACGGGGTAAGGCTTGGGAACGTGGATTGGTACTTTCACAGGGACAGGGACCTTGACCGGCACCTTGACGGGATAAGGTACTCTCTTCTCAACGGGATAAGGCACCTTCTTCTCCACATATACGGGGTATGGCTTTGGTACTTCTACAGGGTATGGTTTCTCCACCTTGACCTCGACAGGGACCTTGACGGGATAGGGAATTTTCTTGATGACTTCGACTGGGTAGGGCTGTGGCACAGGTACTTTGATCTCCTTTGTGATGACGATGGTCTTGACGTGCTCGTGCTGCTCTTCGATCTGGTGGTGACCTCCGCCGAAGCCTTCGTAGCCGCCATAGCCCAACTCCTCCAGGCCTCTCTTCTCGTGTTTGGTCTCTTTCTTCTCCTCGGCCAGCACCACGCCGAGAACCAAGAGGGTCAACACCTGAAAACCAGAAATATCATATTTATTTCCGAATTTATATGAAAGATTATGTAAGCCTACTGTTAGTCTAAGGCCCAATTGTATAAAACTCCCTGACTAGAGATCAACTTTGATCGAAGATCGAAAAGTAAACCGAGTTCAGACACTTCTTCTATTGTATAAAACTTTTCTGCGATCAAATTACCTTGGTTCAAATGCAATCTAAGTTCACGTGAAAAGGATTTGGCAACATCGCATAAACAGGTGAAATACGTGATGCGCGGACCATGTTATACAGGTTTGTTCAGTGTTGCCAATCTAGCGATTTTAACTCTTTTTCAACAAAAATTTCTTTTAACTTTTATATTGCTTAAATAGGGATTTAGTGACCTTTTAGCACCCCAATAGCGATAAAATTTAATCTTTCTTTGTTGATAATGAGAAATCTAGCGACTTTACAACTACTTTTTGGCGACTTTCCGTATTACACTCTGTTGGAGACACTGGTTTTTTTTTTTTTCAATGTAAATAATGGCGGACAATAAGAAGAAGGTTGACTATTCTCCAAGTTGTTATCATGTTGTGGTGTTTGATACTGCTGAACATAATAAAGCTTTATAAAACGACAATTTTCGTTTAGTAATACAGTTAATTCAACATTTATGAATGTACCTATCATATCCATTAATATGGTTGTTATAAACATAATATAATTATAGGTTATGTTATTTGATACTGCTGAACACGATAGAGCCTTATAAAATATAAGAATGTTTGTGTATTAAGGCAAGAAATTGAAAGAAATATATATAAATGTACCTAACATATCTATTAATATTAATAATAATGGATATTTTATTTGCACAATCTGTCACTCGTTATATTTCAAACAGAAAAGAAATAACTGAACTTGGATCATCTAACTTAATCGGAGAAATTTCTTCAGTCAAAGTTGACTTTAGTTTGAGACAAATTAATCTCAGATTAGACTTTATACAACACAAAATTCCAAGTTCAGCTGAAACAAGGATCAATTTAACCTCTGATCTAAGATTAAATGGTTTATACAATGGTTTTTGCACTCAGAAATATTGTGTATCGCGCTTGGAACAAGTGATGGTGATAATATATTCAAGTAGAGGTGGGATAAAAAATAAAAGTTCACTTCAAACAGTTTCAAATTCAGACTACAATACTTTAAAATGTAACATTTTCAGAAAATATGCATATCGAGGAGTGATGATTCAAATCTAATCAAGGCCTGTTTTTTTTAAATTAGCAACCAACGCGAAATGTGACGTAGATGCACCAAGGAAAGTTTCATCATAATGTAACTGATTTATGACAGTAAATTTGCCGCGAATTTTCAGTCTCATTTCTGTGTTAAAAACGAAAAAAATGATATTTTCAAAAGTATGTTAAAGAAATACAGTATGTTATATTTTAAGATATTAGGTGCAGAACAAATGGAGACAAATATTATTTGGGGATTTTCTTACGGCCGATTTCATCAACATGTTACTAATCCATAACTAAGTAGGCCTAATTGTAATTTAACTTAAATACGGAAGTTAATTGATATTTAATTCGTTTGCATTTCACCAAACTAATGTGCATTTAAAATAAACACAATTAATTTAATTTTCAATTAAGTCTTTTTTTACTTCGTTATTTAACGGCGCTGTATCAACTACAAGGTTATTTAGAGTCGATGGGATTGATGATAGCGAGATGATATTTGGCGAGATGAGGCCTAGGTTTCGTCATAGATTACCTGACATTTGCCTTACGGTTGGAGAAAACCTCGGAAAAACCAAACCAGGTAATCAGCCCAAGCGGGAATCGAACCAGCGCCCGAGCGCAACTCCGGATCGGCAGGTAAGTGCCTTAACCGACCGAGCTACGCCGGTGGCTTCCAATTAAGTCATCACCGCATTCAAAATCGTAGTAAAATAGTAATTTCGAATGCCATGTGTTTTGTTAATGTAAGCATTGACCTTTACAGTGAGTTGTATTACGACAATAAAATATCGTCACAAATAGATATAACTTCAAAATATATTAAAATCATCCAAACAAAAAGACGGATGAATAGACTTAGAAAGAAAAGAAAAATGATTGAAAATAAGCAGAAACGGATTTCAATGTGAGGAAACCAATGTCTTCAGTAATTGGAGTTGCCGTACTTTAGGAAACCAGAAGATTGATTAAACGTTTCTTCAATAAATGTATCATTTAAATGTTATGAAGTACTTAACTATCAGTTACAAATTCTAAATTACCTTCTGTATTATTAAAATTTTACAATGCTTAATGTCCTCGCCTTATTGTCGTTAATGCCGGATTAATTATTAAAATGACCAAATGTTAACCAATTAACTTAAATTTAATTTAATAAAAGCTTAAAGTCCAATTTGTATTGGTGAAAATGCTTTGTCCGTTTACGTGTAATTAAAAAAACTTTAAATAACAATTAAAGTTAAATAAGTTTGGTGAAATCTGCCCTTAGTACCCTTAATGGCTACAAGACCATTGATGACTGAGTTTTTGTATAAAGCAGAATTAGATTAAGTAAAAATAAAGCTGAATTACAAATAGTGAAATTCTTCTTCTTCTTCTTCTTCTTCTTCTTCTTCTTCTTCTTCTTATTATTATTATTATTATTATTATTGTCATTATTATTATTAATATTATATTTATTTCGCCATAAATGTTGCAAATACTATGTCGTGTATAAGATTATTTTTCATTGAGATTGTGTATGAATGACATTACATGGTGCAATAAAAAAAACGACATTTTCACGAAATTATTGTCAGAATCGTAATTATCATATCTTAACCACTTTTGACCGAACATTTTAAAGATTTTCAACAAAAAACCTGGGCCTACCTATGTCTTTGGTTCCGAATGCCACCTACCTGCGCGAGACGTAATCTCGGGGTAAAGAGCGTGGTTTGTTTTGGGGCGTGGATTCAAGTGACACTTGGCCCGCAGGAATTCTTTTACTTGCCAGTAAATCTGCTGTCATGAGCCTGTCGCATTTAAGCACACTTGGCCGGGATTGAACCCGCAACCTCGAGCACAGAAGGCCAGCGCTATACCGACTGCGCTACCGATGCCAATTCAATAAAGTATGCATATTGATCTTCAATCTTTGTTGGATCTTAAGAATTTCCTCTACTTTTGTTTACTTACAATCTTGTAAATCGTGGTTGTTTTCAGAATAATGATATCAGAATTTTTTATCATCATCAACGAAACAGTTTTAACAAAAATATCGCACATAAAGTTTTACCATTCTAGCGCTTATCTTGCTCTATGTATGTAGTCTATAATTACTCTCAGAAACGATTATCGATAACTGAGCAATTTTCTTTTCGTTCCAGATTGACTCCAAACATTGTTCTAAAATAATTGAAGCGCACTTTACTTTAAATATCCTGTTACGTTTCCTTAAAATAATAACTCAGATATTTAATTACCGAAACACAAATTCGGAGACGAGATTTTCGACGTGTTTCGTGGACAGAACAACGATCGCTCGCAGTACGTGTTCTCCTTACAGATTGTTGCATAGAGTAAAAATGATATTGTAGAGTTTCACTAGACTTAATGCACTACTAGGTTAAATTTAATTTGAAAAAAAAATCGTTAAAAGATCTAAACTTATGTATCCATGGTATTCATAGTTCACTTTTTTTATTCCAGAATGATTCAAAATATTAATTTAAAATTGAAGTGTTCTTTACACAAAGGTAAATCTACTAGAAGATTGAGAGTCGTGGAGGACTTCAGAGCACTGTGCCTTTATCTTTGTTTATTATAGCAATTCAAAAGCTGAACTTGTGGTTGTCTCTGTTTGGAAATGTTTGCGTTAAACGTAAACCAGTTCTCTGCAAATCAGCGACATACAGAGTCTTTCTGATGAAGAAATTCACCTTCCTCTAATTTCATTTGTTGTTTACTATCACCTCCAAAGACATCGACGAAAACTCTCACGTGCTTGACCAGTCTGTCACCTTGAACTTCATTCTTCAGGTGTAACTATAATTAAAAATGCATTATTCTCTTCGATAAGATAACCGATGCAGACGTTGTTGATTGGCATAGTTAATTTTTATATAGGCCTATCTAATCGGCAAATATTGCCTAAAGTCTGCTTATTAAATAATAAGGTTTAGCGCTATTCATATATGTAATGGACCTATCGTTCTAGGTGCCTTAATGTATTTCCCTTCCGAAGAAAACTACATCGAGAACATAATTAATTGACTTGTGTAGGTTGACTTGGTTGTGAAACTTGGACTCCACTCTGAGAGAGGAACATAGGTTAAGGGTGTTTGAGAATAAGGTGCTTAGGAAAATATTTGGGGCTAATAGGGATGAAGTTACAGGAGAATGGAGGAAGTTACACAATGCAGAACTGCACGCATTGTATTCTTCACCTGACATAATTAGGAACATTAAATCCAGACGTTTGAGATGGGCAGGGGATGTAGCACGTATGGGCGAATCCAGAAATGCATATAGAGTGTTAGTTGGGAGACCGGAGGGAAAAAGACCTTTAGGGAGGCCGAGACGTAGATGGGAGGATAATATTAAAATGGATTTGAGGGAGGTGAGATATGATGATAGAGACTGGATTAATCTTGCTCAGGATAGGGACCGATGGCGGGCTTATGTGAGGGCGGCAATGAACCTTCGGGTTCCTTAAAAGCCACTTGTAAGTAAGGACCTTAACCACCGAACTTCGGATTTAATAGGAACAACTGTATCGCCTGGGCTCTTAAAAACCACGCAGTGATGCCTGTGTGAGTGTGTTGCGGCACGCAAAAGTCAGATCTGTTCTTATTTAGGAGACTGGATTTTAATAGCCACGCGCATGACTGTTGCGCAGCGTCTGTGCGTAATACTCGCTGCGTAAAAATGCATCTACACGGTTCAGTTTTCCATACGTTTACGCATTCAATCTGGGGATAACATTGAAATACTCAAGTTGCAAACGAACGTTCAATTAATATGCATGCAGATTTTGTGTCTTCTACACGGTGCGCCGTGTGTATATATATATATATATATATATATATATATATATATATATATATATATATATATATATATAGTTGAACACTCCATAGGCACTCGTACTTGCCGTCATTTTCAGCTTAAAATGTCCAACATCACCAAACAAATGAATTTTCAGTTTATTGGGGGCCGCCTAAAACAATCAGCTGCTTGCTACATGCTACTGTTGAACGATTTTTTTTATTTTAGTAGGTTATTTTACGACGCTTTATCAACAGCTTAGGTCATTTAGCGTCTGAATGAGATGAAGGTAATATTGCCAGTGAAATGAGTCTGGGGTCCAACACCGAAAGTTACCCAGCATTTGCTCGTATTGGGTTGAGGAAAAACCTTGGAAAAAACCTCAACCAGGTAACTTTTCCCGACCTGGAATCGAACTCGGGCCACCTGGTTTCGCGGCTAGACGTGCTAACCGTTACTCCACAGGTGTGGACCTGTTGAACGAAATACACACAAGATACACACCGGCGATGAGTAGCTTTCAATTGCCGTATACGCTCTCATTTTTAGTGAAAAAAAAAAAGCTTGCACAATTGAATGCGTTTCGTTCACTCTTGCATGCATTGCTTAAATGCTTAAAGTTGAAAGAAAAGTTTAACCGTGTAGATGCACCTTAATGTTTCCTTTTTTTTAAGTCCTCCGTGATTCGACATAATATGCAATGCTTCCAAAAACAGATAGGGCCTAGAAATATCTGATATCAGACGCGCATGGAAGCCTGGTATTACATGAGAACTAGAAATACTACTTTATAGTGCATATACTTCCTACCCCCTAGTAATGATACACCTATATTCTTTATAACAGGATAGAGTTTTTGTACAGTATTGTTTATATTATAGGCCTATAGTATTTGTCGTTGTATCGTGAGTTTCGAAGAAAGGCTTGAAGGGAAATTATTAATAGATTGTGTGTAGTTTCCTGTTATTTATGACGTTAACAAGAATTCGTATAAGGAGAAGATTGCCTGGGAAAATGCCTGGAAATGCATTCTACTGACTATATTTGCAGAACCCTCAATCTTACAATAATCATTACAGTAATCTTAAATCATTATCATCCTCCTTTTCAAGCAACAGCCAACAAGGCAAACACAAGTGAGTCCATGTCAACACGAAACATACGAATTTCATTATAGTTCTAGCCAGGTGCACACAATGACTACCTGTTAAAACCATGACAGTAAGCGCCACACACACGTCAATTGTTTGATTTCACGTTTTGCAGCCCACGCTCTCGCTGGCGTCATTGTGTGGTAGTTAACCCTTAAATTCGCAAAGCATCCTATAGGATACAACAAGTTAATAGGCTATCTTAATATATTATAAAAGTGAATATGTATGTATGTATGTATGTATGTATGTATGTATGTATGTATGTATGTATGTATGTATGTATGTATGTATGTATGTATGTATGTATGTATGTATGTATGTATGTATGTATGTATGCATGTATGCATGTATGTATGTATGTATTTTTTTAAACCTTGTTTACAAGCATGATCCATTAAAAAAATGCAATACTACATGCTAATAGACTACACATTACAATATTGCTAACTCTTTCGAATACAATGTATACACATTATTGCTAGCCTATTCTATTTTCCCTAAATATACTATTTACAACATGTTAACATCTATGCTACTGTTCAGGCTTTTAAATACTTTGTACAACACTATTTTAGTACCTATTCCTTTTCTATTTACAGATAAAAAAACAATACTATTGCTAATCATTTTAAAAACTATGTTTAGAAATACACTATTTAACAAATTAACCTACTTTCCCTAAATTTACTATTTACAACGTGTTAACATCTATGCTACTGTTGGATCTCTTAAATACATTATACAACACTATTTTAGAGATGTATGTATGTATGTATGTATGTATGTAGGCCTATGCCTATGTTCTCTATACAAATCTACACGCTTTGACCGATATGTGCCAAAGTTTGCACATTTAACCTTCATAACCAGGAGAAAAACGTAGGCTATATTAAAGTTGTGCAAATGGACGTCAAATTAATTAAAAAATAAAAAATATATATAAATAAATACTATCAAACATTCATGTATAATATTAGAATGCAATCTTCTACAGTCAATTTGTTCTTTATTATTTTCTGTTGTATTCATCATCGACTTTCACGAGGCCATTATAACACGAAATTAAATAACATTGTTGATACACATCATGAAGGCTAAAACTAGATAATTCGTGCAATAAGTATCTTTAATAGTCCAGGATCGTATTATGAATATCTCGATGCAGTTGTAAATAGTGAGCAGACTGTGTTTTATCCAACTGAATTCTAGAATTCTTTCAAACTACAAGGATTGCTACAACATAATTTACTTAATATTGAATAACCAGAAGTACTATTGCGAAATATTGACCCACCAAAATTATGCACCAGCAAAAATTGGTGTGAAGAACTCATGCGAAACGTAATAGAAGTGGTAATATTAACTGGAAAAACGAAAGGAGAAGATGTTTTTATCTCACGTATTGCTATGATACCCATTCGATTTTAAGAAACTGCAATTTCAGTGCGACTAACATTTGCAATGGCCATATTAAAATTAAGTTCAAAGACAGTAGCTCCAAGTTGCAGAACATTGACTTAAAAACTACGTGTTTTTGTCACATCCTCGACTATATTTTATGCAAAGGAGGGGAAAAAAAAGATTTTACACATATCAAAAAGAAATTCAATGATATTTCTGTCATGTTGCTAATATAGTATGTGAATGTACCTAAGGCGACTGAAAATAACACTGCATTAATCCTAAAATATACGTCTCTCAAAATATTGTTGTTCACGTCCGAAAATATGTTACTACGAAATTATATCTGTATAATCACGTTGCAAATGTAGTATGTTATGCATTGTGGAAACAACAATCTCTTAATTTCTAAAATACCGTTAAGCCTATACGTCTCTCAGATAATTAGTCTCTATGTTAAAAAAATGACTTATTGCAAGTTTATACTGTATCTGTATTCTGTCTATAAAATAAGAATTAATATTTAATATGTTCTGAATTTCTGAGATATACATAGTTTTCCAAGGGATATAAAGAACTGGGTATGATATAAGTGGGTGTACAGCGATTAAGGGGTAAAAAATCTTCCAATATAAATTAAATTATATATGTAGGTCTGCATAATTATTGATTCGATGCTGAAACTGATCAGAAAGAGGAAAAGAAATCATATTTTCGTTGAGTTTTACTTTGTTCATAGCTTGATTTTTCTATTATTTTATTTGTATTTCTGGCGGTGTAGAAGAGAAGGCCTAATGTCCTTAACTACACCAGGATAAATAAATAAAAACAAATAAATATATAAATAAAAAAACCGTTGAACGTCGGGCACATGGTGACATGTTTTCTTTTCGGTGCCTGATTTACAACTGTTTTAAATTGAGTTAACGGTGGCAGGCATTTCGCTAAGGAGGTCATCAATTCGTCTAACTGACGTTAAGTGAAGATTAATCTTAAGGCTGGTTCACAATAAACCGGAAACGGAAACGACAACAAGAACGAGAATGGAAATATTGTTAAAATAAATGTATTTAAATGTGAGTATTCACAGTTAACTATTGTGAATGCTCATATTTAAATACATTTATTTTAATATTATTTCCGTTCTCGTTCTTGTTGTCGTTTCCGTTCCCGGTTTATTGTGAACCATCCTTTAGCTTAATAAAGACAATTCGTTTTGGTTGTCTATAATTAGGTTTCCGAGATTTCCGAAATTGTAATAACCAGTTTAATTAAAAATAGAAGCAGAAAGGAAAACCCGTGCAACGCCGGGTGCTTTCAGCTAGTATGCTATAATTTTAATAGTGCAATAAAAAAAATTGGTAGGAAAATTAAAATTTCACAATACTATAATATTGTACGACATATAAAATATGAACATTGCGATAGTTGTTTTCCTTACAGTCCGACACGGTTTAATAAACTAGTGTGAGAAATGAAGTTTTGCCAATTTAAGGATTAATAACTAAGGTTTAACTTTTTAAGGCAATAGAACATGTAAAGTGATAATAGGTACGCGTTGAAAGATGAGAATTCAAATTTTTTCTTTTATTGAATTTTTGGTAAAGAATTAGACTAGGTATACAGATTATCAATATTTCAGGATTTTGTGCAGCACTCCCAAGTAAATTACTGAAACACGAAATGTTATCGGCTGTAAAGCGAAAACAAACATTTTCTATTTTTTATAGCATCCCGATGTCCCAAGATACCAGTAGGCCTATGTAATAACTTAAAAGAAACCTATGTGTTAAAAAATATATAACATATGAAATACTTCTATTAACCCTCAACTGGTATCTATGGGTCAATATAGACACATATTGCTTGATATCGTAATGTGCACTTAAAAAGCGATACCAGTTGAGGATTAAAAGTCGTCTCCTATATAAGATTTTCAAACTTGAACACTAGTTTTGAGAGTCTTAGATGCAGCTTTTCTTGTTTTATATTACCTTCGATCGGAATAAGTTGAGATGTTCGTACAGTGGTCATGAACGCGGTTTAACGTCAAAATATGATATGGTTTTAACTTATTTATTATTTCGACGGTTTTGGCAACTTTTATACACTTTTCATTTTTTTTTATTTTATTGGGTTATTTTACGACGCTGTATCAACATCTAAGTTACTTAGCGTCTGAATGGAATGAAGGTGATAATGTCGGTGAAATGAGTCCGGGGTCAAGCACCGAAAGTCACCCAGCATTTGCTCGTATTAGGTTGAGGGAAAACCCCGGAAAAAACCTCAACCAGGTAACTTGCCCCGACCGGGATTCGAACCCGGGCCACCTTGTTTCGCGGCCAGACGCGCTGACCGTTACTCCACAGGTGTGGACTACTATTATAAATAATGTAGTAATAAATAACAGACATTCAAGCTACTTTTGTGTAAATTATTGCGTTATTTACGTGAAATTCATTCCGATTATTAACAGTTTTCTCTCTCTCTAATCATAAATTATCCAAGTCTTATTTAATGTTAATATAATATAGTAATGAATTTTCCATCGCTCCTAGAAGATTTAGAACTCTGTATGATGTGGATTTTGTAATTTTTCTTAATTTCGAAGCTATTAATAATTGAAAAACAACATGCCTATTACACGTATTTCAATGTTGTCTTAATATTTTGATACAAAAACAACTCCTGTTATTTTCGAATGAGCTTAATTGTATTTTCATTTTCAGATATATTTTTATTTCTTGAATATGTTTTCTGGCTTTTAAAGAAGTCTATGTATTTTCGATTGTTTGGTATTCTTGTGGAGATGTTTAATACTATTGTCATCAATTTATCAACCATAGGAATTCATTATACTTGCTTTGTCGGATATCCCTAGTGAATTTTGGACCAAATTTATTGTTAGTAAAATTGTTGTGGTATTAAGTAATGTGAATTTCATTTTTGGCGATTGTTAGCTAACATGAGGAATTCACAAGTACACTCCATAGTTATGTGATCAGCATAGCACGGAGGGATACATTCAACTTTTCTGTGAAAGGGGAATTAATTTCCACTTTTAATCGGAATCTACCTCATTTTTAGCCATGCAATATCTTATGTTTTAATATTTGTTTAGAAACATAATATATACTGTAATTTCAATTTTATCAATAAAGAAGAGCCATTTTATATAATATTGATGCTATTTTGTGTCCATTATTAAAATATGCATTTAACGTTCGCGGTAAACTTATACTTTTTATAAGCTAACACACTGTGTTTTCCTTTCACTCTTATTTTTACAGTGAAGATGAGATAGAGTGTACATACAATTACTATCTCGTGTGTATAATTATACGTTACATAAGTTATTTCACTTAGCTCTCAATTGAAAGTAAACGTTCTCTGTGACAGCACCTGAAAGTAATAGTTCTGCCCTTATCAGGCTGCACGATATATTACATGATTGGGACTATTAATTTTTATTCGTGCTATGATTTAATTCTATACTTTTGTAAAGGCGTAAAGGAAACTGGCCATTAAGCTGTCAAGTGAGTCGCACAAGAGAAAGGAAACATGACAAAGAAATAATATATTAGTTTTTCAGTTATGATATACTTTTTGAAGTACAAAACAATTACAGCAAAATGTTGGACTTGGAGGAACTGAAGCACGCATATTCATAACCTTCACACGATAAAGATTTTCTATTTGGCATCAGTTTGACTGTAGGATAGAGGTTGGTAATATTGTGATACGAGTGATATTGTGATAGTTCTTTTCGAGAATTTATTACAATTTTACTGAGCGAGAGAAGTACCGGTTTTGTTAAGAAACTTATCCACGAACATTCCCTTAATACATTGACGCAAAAAAATCGATCTTCCCCTAGCTCAGTAAAATTGTAATAAATTCTCAAAAAGAACTATCACAAAATTACTCATATCACAATATTACAAACCTTTACCCTCTGTTCATTCTTGTTCCTTGTTATGTTTTTCTGTCTGAAGAAAACATTTTGGAACTTATTTACAGAATTTTAATCATCAGGATCACGTTACCTAAAATCTGAATTATCTCTTTTCTGTCGATTCCGTTGCGTGAAGCCATTGGTAAATTGATCTAACAAATTGTCCGCTGGTTATTAATTCTTGATGCTATTATTTGAACAACAGTCAAGTCACCGGTGTGGTCTAGGGGTAGCGAACAGAACTCGTTTTCGAGTTTGAACTCTAGCGTGTCTTCGATGCCTCTTGTATAAATTACATGGTTGGATAAATTTTCGAGATTTACACAAATCGTAACACGATTTTCAAGTGCTCTATTGGCGAATAAAGTGATTCGCCAACTTCATTATGATCATAGGGCTCGGAAGTTGGTGAAATATCATCTTTTTTCTCAGACATCACAGACAATGCAGAATACAATACAAACGCGTTTCACTTCAACACGAACCAATATAGCCTACTTTTATTTTGCATAATTTTGGATTTTCGGTCTTTTATTGCCTATTGGTCATTTTTAGGAAATGTTGCACATTTTTTGTAGTTTTTCTTTGCCCTTTTCTCCTTATGAACGGTTTTTTTACGATGTAGTTTTAGTCTATATTCGAGAATCTACTGCAGATTGCTTACGCAATTCGATTGTGTAATACAGGAATTTTCCTTATGGTTGCATCACTCTTGACTTCTGATCACGTGTGTTACGTGCTTCTCCCTTTCAACAAAACAGAACAAATGCTGCAGCCACAGTGCTCTCAGTCAGCATATTGTATCTCACAAGTGAAGACATGAAAATTCCGAATGTATAACAAAGCAAAGTTATTTTGCGACAGTTAGTGACTGACTTTGGTGACAATGTATTTTCCATAGATGAAAGTATACTGTTTTTTATTTTATTTTACCGTTATAATCGTGGTCATTGTCTTTAATTTTAATGTCATATTTTCAGAAATTCAAGGTCATTTTATAGGCAATTTTTCTGTGATTTTTAAGTCATCAACTTCCGGGCCCTAATGATCATCATCATTCGTCCTATTCTTCTTTCATCGAGGATTAGATAATTATCTCTTCCGGTTTAATATTGCTTCATATTTCTCATGGGAGTCACGTCGATTGTCGTAATTTCGGTCTCTCTTCCAAAATCTGCTTTGGTGTTCCGGATGAAGTATCCAATTCTCTCTGCAGTTCGTCACTTTCTGAATGAATAGTTTATTCTTCTCTTGTCTTCATTAATGTGCATTCTTTGGTCAATAGGTGGAATCACAATTCTACTGCTTGTGTTTTATGTGTTCTGTTTTTATATCCATGTCTCACTCTCATGAAGTAAAACAGTAGTCCTATAACGGAGTTAAATTTTAGCTGTATGTATTTCTTGGCTATAGCCTTCAGGATTCTCTGGGTTCTGCCACAGATAGCTTGCAATTTTTTATTTTATGATTTAGGTATTAGTCTATTTCATATCCTTTCATCGCAGCCTAAATATATGACGTGTAAGACTTGTTCAATAACCTTGTTTTAGGTCTAAATAATAATTTTTGGTCTGGTCGCAAACGTCAAATGTAATATCATAACTTTTCCCTTGCGTTTGGATATTTTAATGTTACACATTTTGCTTATTTTATTTAACTCATAACGTTGGTTTTTGTATCCTATTATTCTATATTAAACTTAAAGCCACATAACGTTACTTTAATTATAAAAATTCGTAACTCGCTCGGATGTCGATTTTCACTTTATGCGCTTTTTTTAAGTATAGCCACAGGACAATGCAGTGAATTATTGCAATGTACCGAAGTACGTATGATATTTCCGTGCAGGAATTCTGCATTACTATATGGTGAAGGATAGGTGGGGTGGAGATGATATGCGTAAATAATTAATCACGTAGTGATTCAACACGGCGCTCATTATGTCGGATCCCGGCCACTTAGTCACTGTAATGAGTGCACCTTTGCACATAGTGTGTTGGACATTATGCCACTGTTACACATCTGTGACATAGTGCATGAGGGTTGGCCACTAAAGTGAAACTAAGAGGTGGAACTTAAACTGAAAGGATTCAATCCGACATCGGAACTGGATTCCGGCGTGGCTTAGTGGATAAAGCGTCAGCACGTAGAGCTAAAAACCCGGGTTCGAGTCCCGGTGCCGGAGAGAATTGTTTTCTGCGCTCCACCCATACTTCATCAATGCAGCGAAGCCTAATTTAGAATACTAACGCTATTTACGAAAATTCTCTCTCTATAGATATACTTTCAAAAATACTCAGAAAGTGTAAATAGACATCCAAGCGAGTTACGAGGATTTGGAATTAAGGTAACGATAAACTGCAAAAAGTATCATGCTCAGTGAATGTTTTCTAACGTTGAAAACATTATGTACATTATTTTTCCATTCTCATAGATAGCTGCACTGTTTATTTAGCGTCGTTATATAACCAAATATGAAACAACAGCGAAGGATTTCTATGAATTTAATTTTATTTTAGTTTTGTGTCATGTTTTGTCGTAAATTTTCAAAGATAGATACAGAAGATAAAATTATGTCCATTAGATTCCAAATAATTCATTATTTATCTTGTAACTAATATTACTATTTCCGCTACAATCATAATTAATATCAACACATACTTCGAAGATAGGTCCTTTTTGGCCCATTCCTTTTCACTTTAATAACTTTATACCAGAAGTAACAGGACTTACAAATTCTGTTACTAACATGACGTAGGTTCGCCGATAGTGACGTCATAAGGGAGATACAAGACAAGTTAACACGAAGCAAGTCAGTTGCCTTTAGAAGGGAAAAAAATCCACATTCGGGATCAAGTCCTTACTATATTTGCAACCGGTCATGATATTTAAGTCACAGCAGGGAATCCCTGTTTAATGGTGTATTTCCAGAGCGACTGAAATATTTAGTTGTTATTCCTTTATTAAAAAAGTGGGTTAGAACCTCGCCCGAAACTACAGGTCCATATTCCTTCTACCAGTCTTCTCAAAGGTTTTCGAAAAAGTTATATATAAGAGAGTATATCATCATCTTGATAAGTACAACATTCTCATTCCAGAACAATTTGGACTCAGAAAGAATAAATCACCTGAGCAAGCGAAGTTTAATTTAACTGATAAAATTCTGGAAGCAATTAATAAAAAATTACAAGTAGGAGGTTTATTCTATGATCTCTTTTAAGCTTTCGATTGTTTTAATCATAAAATTCTACTACAAAAATTAGAATACTATGGTATTAAAGACATAACATAACAGTGGTTTGAGTCATATCTCCTAAACAGAAAACAAAAAGTTGAAATCAAAGTATTCATTTACTCCTTTAAATCTACTTCAACATGGGGAAATGTTCATACAGGGATCCCGCAAGGATCTATATTAGGGCCTCTTTTTTATAATTTTTATAAATGATCTTGGTTCTTTAATAAAAGGAACAAGTTATCCTATACTATTTGCAGATGACACAATTATCATAATTACAGACAACTTTTCCACATTAAAAAAAAAACAGAAATAATTATCCTTAAAATATTTGTGACAGGTTTACAACCAATAAACTAGCATTAAACGTTAATAAAACTAACATAATTCAATTTTAAACCACTTCAAATTTAATCTCTGAAATATTAGACATAATCATCAACAATATACCTCTACTAGAAACATCAACAACCAAATTTCTTGGTTTGCATATTAATAATATAAACTGTAAAAGTCATATTAAAGAAATAACTCGCAAACTTAGCTCAGCATGCTTCGCAATTAGGTCGTTACAACAATTTCTAAACAGCAATATCTTAAAGACAATATATGTTGCCTGTTTTCATTCCATTATGTCCTACGAAATAATATTTTGGGAAAATTCTGCAGATAGTAAAAATATACATTCTTATTACAAGAAAGAGCAATTGGAATAATAGTTGGAGCAAAGACTAGAGAATCGTGTTACACAGACGATTGAGTCATGGTAATCATAATTATAATTTCCTGTGTATAATTTAAGTAAAAAAACTAGCATTTTGGAATTCTATCTGAGATAAGCAAATTGTCAAGTTTGTATCCGCACAATAGGTAACAATTATCCAATAGAGGGATATGTTATTATTTAAACGGATTAGATATTTAAATTTTACAAGACAGGCAAGTTTTTTGTCTTATAACCTGAAATACAAGTGACGAGGTAAGAACTTTAGACAGAAATGATACAGTTCAACTTGTATACATGTTTATACACGTAATCGGAGCATGTGTGATATTGATCTACACTCTTTTTTTGGGTGTGAATATTGAATAGAAAATGCCGATAAATACGTTAATTTTCTATTCGTAATTAAAGTTAAACAAACTTTAAATTATTAGGAAAATTATCAATTCAAAATATTAATTCGTATTTAATATGATAATTTATTAAAGAGGAAAATCTAAACAGAGTCAATTAGGATTCTTCTGTATAATGGTATGAGGATGCATACGGGAAACTGAAAAAGGAAATCGGAACACTTATTAAAATACAAATTAGCAATGTCATCTCTATTTTATGCCTACGAATCTTGTACATTGATAAAAGTTAAATTGAAGGTAATATAGGTCTGAGGTAAAAAAATAAATTTTGTTATAGCGGTCTCAAATTGGGAACATGAAAATTGAAGATAATATGGATGTAAGCTCTAAAATAAAAAATTTTCAAAGAAGTCTAAAACTATACAATAAATGGCAGAAGCGAAAAGAGGATGTTAAAGAAATTTACTCTCAGAACCGTCAATGATGTAATGTACTTTATATACTTACCAGAAATTGTAAAGAGCATGGAAAAACATCAGTGTGTAACACTGGTAAATATAATGAAGGGTAGTTGAGATAATAAAAGACGGCGAGAAAATTTGTAAATATTTACGATGCCTAAACCATGATAATAATGTCTATGATAATAATTCTGTAAATATCGTTCTTTGTTAGGAGGAAGCACCTGTTGTTGTACCCAACGTTCTCTCATAATATTGTGATAGTTCATATGCAATTAATACCCTTTGACAGAGTTTGCCAATATTGGTGAATCCGCAAACCATTATGTATTGGTTAGGATTGCAGGTGGAAGATGGGAAAAAATGTATAAATAGAACTCCAATATAGACCCACTGTTCTGTTTTCGAATTTTTGTGGACGAGAAAAGACCTGATTAAAAAGCAGAGTTCTTTGGCACTCTTTAAATCTTCCAAACGGGCTTTTCATCTGTATCTTCCGAAAGAAACTAAGCTTAGAGTTTTATATTCCCATAGTATTGCACTGCCCTCGTTCTAATGATGATGATATTATTATTATTATTATTATTATTATTATTATTATTATTATTATTATTATTATTATTATTATTATTATTATTATTATTATTGGGAGCGGTAAGTAGTAGATCCTAAACTTCGGAGATAAGTATAATATTTAGTTGAAAACCAAAAATTCTTCTTTAGATGACAGACTGTAAGATATTTCGAATTTTCTTTGTCGTTGAACAAATACTGATTTATCATTCCCTAATTACGAAAATTGAGCCGATTGGCCAAGTACGTTCGTCAATTTTAACATAATTTTATAACAGTATTGTTCATTCATAAACAGTGAGTGTCCTTGGTCATGTCATAAGCATGGCTTAAGACCGCCACATAAAACAAAGGAAACACACAAAACAATTGAAGGGCTCAGAGCCAAAGGCGACCAACGCACAATTTTGTATTGTTCATTATTAAGCCTTTTTTCAAAACCATACATTTTTGTTATAGATTCATGATATTTTTTTGTGTTTATTCAATGTAGACCATTTAAAATAAATTGTGAAACCAATTATTTTTGTAAGGATCCTCTTAATATCAACTCTTATTTACTCATTTTGTAATTGTGGGTTAGTCGCCTTTGGCTCTGAGCCCATCAATTGACTTTCGTCCAGTTCTACTAGAAGGGAGATAAATATAAAATTCCCCAAATATATTAGGTTTGTAGTCAAAAACACTACAAAATATGAGTAACTGTTATTTAAAGTTTCTATAGGTTAAAGGTTGGTAATATTGTGATATGAGTAATATTATAATACTTCTTTTTGAGACTTTATTACAATTTTACTGAGCGAGAGGAAGATCGGTTTTTTGCGTCAACATATTAAAGGAATGTTCGTGGACAAACTGCTGCACAAACCCGGTCCTTCTCTCGCTCAATAGAACTGTAATAAATTTTCAAAAATAACTATCACAATATTCCTCGTATCACAATATTACCAACCTTTACCCTATAACTTTCATACACATGTTTCAACATTTTCTATTGCTGCAGATTTCCATCCGTTCCAGAAAATGCAATTGTCCAGTGCTTCTATAATCAGTGACAGCCTTTAACTCACGTGTTGGAAATATTAATATTTATTTATTAAGTCAGCTGATATGTAAGATTATTCAAAAGTCAGGAAATAATATATGATTATTTTCACAGAAGCTTGTGCTTAAATTCCTTCAATATTTTTGCTGTGGCAAATGAAATAATTAAACTGCAATCCAAGTTGTACTTGAGTGGGTTAGAGTTTTTTTTTACTCACACCAGAAAATAATAATAATGGTTTTGCCACTACAAATTCGACTTAAATGTTGTCTTATAATGCAGGAATAATTACTGCATTATCTAATCGAATTGGGGATGTTTGTTTGTTAATAGCTATTTCGTGGATATTAAATTTTGGAAGATGGAATTATATTTATTATTTGGAATTATTAAAGGGTAATTTTGAAATGGAAATTATTTCCTTTCTTGTGGTTATTGCTGCTATAAGCAGGAGCGCTCAAATTCCATTTTCTTCTTGACTTCCTGCTGCTATAGCAGCTCCTACTTGGTCTTATTCAGTGTCACTATGAATGTAATAAGGATTGTTCCAGTTCATTGAGAGAATAAGAAAACTAAATGGGTTGAGATATGGTCTCTGCATTTTGCAATATGTTGTCATTGTAAAAGCTTGTAAGAATATTTGGGGATATTCTGCAATTTTTTTTTCTGAATTATGTACATTCTTCAGAAGAGGGGCAACTAATTGTACAAGAGAAAACTGGTGACCATATTTTGAATGTTTTGAAAAGTGTTTGTATCTCAATAATCCCTATTATTTTATGAACAAATCTTTATTTTTATAGTATATAGACTTGCTTCTTAATAAAGTGAACTTCCAAATCTTTCTTGACGTTGGAATAATCTTACACAATATTTCTTTAAAGTTTTCACACGGTAACTAGTTCGTAATATATGGTATATTAATTGAGAGAATCAGTGGCAGAGAAAGGGATGAGTAACCCGTACTGAAACAACATTTTCAGGTGCGGTTATGAAGATCGGTCTGCTGTCTAGAAATAATTTGTAACAACGTGACACCTGACTACATAAGTTTACAAATTATAGAAAATTATACTAAGTTCTTTGTTGTTCCGTGACCTTATAAAAATGATTTCGTTTACCCTTCAGATGCGTCGTCATGCGTTCTTTTAATATGAGACAGCATCGACCAGTTTTTCATGATTTACGTTGCGATTAGGGACTTCAAAATTTATTTGTAAAATCATCTTAGGGGCAAATCGCTTTATTGTAAAAGAAAAAAACATGTATTAGAACTTTCCTTTCTATTATGAAAAATTTCTCAATAAAGCTACATGTTTCCAAATATAAATTATGAAATATATTAACTCAGTTTTCAAAATACCGTAATTTATTCTTCAAATATAAGTTAAAATTCCATTCCTAGAGAATGTATGTTTAACTAAATTGAAGGATGTGATCCGAAAACATATTAAGTCCATTTTTATGAAAAGACTGGACTAGTTTTTTTATCCATCATTTTACGAACTGAGCGAGTTTTCAAGTGACATGCACAATAACCAAACAACTATTTGCGTTGTTTTGGAAGAAAATAAACTTAAAATATATTGATAGAGGTTTCAAACAAATATATTGTCGTTGTTCCTGCAATAACTCCTATGTGACATATTTATCGATTTTGAGATTTTTGCTCTATTAAATAACTTAAATAATGATACAGAAAATAATAAAATCTCCTATATGTAATTATATTTCCTTGTTTCTAAATGGAAATATAAAAATAAAATATAAAAATTGGAAATTTATCTTTTGAAGAGGTGGAGAAGTTCAAATATCTTGGAGCAACACTAACAAATATAAATGATATTCGGGAGAAAATTAAACACAGAATAAATATGGAAATGCCTGTTATTATTCGGTTGAGAAGCTTTTATCATCTAGTCTGCTATCAAAAAATCTGAAAGTTAGAATTTATAAAACAGTTATATTACCGGTTGTTATTTATGGTTGTGAAACTTGGACTCTCACTTTGAGAGAGGAACATAGGTTGAGGGTGTTTGAGAATAAGGTGCTTATGAAAATATTTAGGGCTAAGAGGGATGAAGTTACAGAAGAATGGAGAAAGTTACACAACACAGAACTGCACGCATTGTATTCTTCACCTGACATAATTAGGAACATTAAATCCAGACGTTTGGAATGTAGCACGTATGGGCGAATCCAGAAATGCATATAGAGTGTTAGTTGGGAGGCCGGAGGGAAAAATATCTTTAGGGAGCCCGAGACGTAGATGGGAAGATAATATTAAAATGGATTTGAGGGAGGTGGGATATGATGATAGAGAATAGATTAATCTTGCCCAGGATAGGACTAATGGCGGGCTTATGTGAGGGCGGCAATGAACCTCCGGGTTCCTTAAAAGCCAGTAAGTAAGTAAGTTTCGAAAATGTAAGAATTCACATGCTCCTATGTACGGCTGCCATAGGATGAATAAATGTTTTTTTTTTCCTACTGAAAAACTGTATATTTTGTACATAGGAGTTCTTGCAGGAACAACGACGATATATCACAAAAATGGCCAAATAGACTAGGCGAGTTTTGGGATTACGCTCTTCAATTCTTTATTAATTTCATAATTAATATTTAATTTCCCTCTTTATAATTTTATTATAATTATACGAAGTATTACTTTCTGAGTTACTTTAAAGATTTGGTAAATAATTTAATTGTTAAGAATAACGTCACAGTGGACAATTTTACTAAGTAAAAATGTGTTTGCAATTTTCAACCCATATTCTCCAAATTTTATAAATGTAACTTGACCCCTATCTGACTGATTCATTAAATTGCAAATTATGATTAACACGCTCAGTTGATAGACAGTACTTACGATAAGCTTCATGTTGATGTGTTACGAACAAGAGCGGTTCAATTGCTGGTGACAGTTGGAAGAAGTGAGTGCTTTTATATCTTTCATTCAGCAATACAAACTTTCGCGCCTTCTCTCTCTTTTTCTCCCCTCCTATTTTCCTTTTTATTTCTCTTCATCTTGATGTCTCCATTTCGCCACAGTAACGCACTCTTGTTACTTAATCATCGGTCTGCTTTCCCCGTACCATAGGGTGAGTTCAGAAATTTTAATAATTAATAGTACAGTCGTAAACGTGGGATGGAATGTTGGATGCCATCTTGAATGGACATGTTTCATAGCTTATTATATAATTATGGACAAGTTTACGTAACCTTCATTTGCACGCCAGTTCGGTGTGAATGGAGGTCCCCTGCATGACTGGTTGTCTCGTTTTTCATGACAAAAATAACAAGTTCACTAAATTAGCTACAAGCGTGAGACTAGAAATAAAAGTGCTCTTATTTTTATACCTCGGGCTAAACACACGCCGTTGCCCAATTCTGGAGCACGACCTACTAAATACAAAACTCATATGGCACACGGAAATTTCGTTTTTGTTTGGCAACAAGAGATGGACGTTTACAGTACGTAATTAGATTATGATGATAACATCGTAGAAGACTGTCATTAGTTGCTATTAAAGAGTATGTGCCTCGCAGGCTAAGGGTATAACATTGTCATAAGGAACACAATCTCATCAGTTACTACAGTCATGAGATCTGCAGTATATCAAAACTAATGATGCCTTAGTGTTCGATATCTGATTCCATGTATTCTGCAAGAGGATTTACCCAGCTTCCAATTGTTCTTAGGATACTCATACAGTTTTCTGTAATAAAAGTTTATTCCGAAGGAGATCATAATTTTATATAAACTTCTAAAAATATTAATTACTCAAAACAAGACCAAATTTATATTCGTGAAAGAATTCAGTATATTTTCTCAACACACACATTATTTACTTACTGTGGTAACTTGATTGCAGATGAGCATTCACGTTAGGTGCAGGTTTCAGGGTCTTTGCGAACTTCATGTACAAGAAAGCGAGTGAAGGTTATAGATTGAGAAATAAGGATATTAATATAATATGTTACGCAGATGATGTGGTCTTACATGCTGGAAATGAAGATAATCTCCAGAAATTACTATACAGATTCCAACTAACAGCTCAGCGATTTAACATTATAATACCAATAAAGAAACCAAATCATTAACAATTTCAAAACAACCATTAAGATTCAAACTAGCAGTATGTAATAAAAGTATAGAACAAGTTATGTCATTCAACTACCTGGAATCAAAAATTTCAAGTAATAAAAATTTAATAAAAGAAGTCAGAGAACACACAATAAAAGCATCAACTATTGCAGGTAGTTTAAAAGATGTTTAGAGGAACAAATGTATAAACATTGAAAGTAAAATTAGAATCTATAAAGTATTTGTTAGGCTCATTCTTACTTATGCTACTGAAACGAGAGCTGAAACGAAAAAGACTGAACATATGTTGACAACTATAGAAATGAAAACTTGAAGAATCACAGGCTACAGTTTACAAGACAGAAAAACAAATGAGGAAACTAGAAGTATATGAGATGTACAGGACATATTAAAATGGGTCAAAGCAAGAAGAAAAGGATGGAGAGACCACGTATTAAGGATGCCGGATGATCATTTACCAAAACTCGCAATGACAGCAAAACCAGACACCCCTGGACCTCAAGGGCGACCATCCAAACGTTGGTAGGAAAGCTTGTCACCTGCCTCCGAACATAATAGCACAGATTGAAATAGAACAGGATTTAATCCTAATTTAAGAGGAAAAAGAAGAGATGTACAGAGTGAGTCAGCCAGGGCTAGACCGGCGTCAGCGGAAAGTCGTATATGTTGTAACTGCTGCGCTATCGCAGTGATCAGGCCTCTTGCTCGCGTACGTTTCGTGTTTAGTTGTGTAAATGCGTTCACACAGTGAGGGTGCAGCTGTATACCGTACATATAGAGTGCAGTAGTGTCTTCATTATGAAATATAGCCTTGAACAACGATTGTTTATTTACGAGAATTTTTTGAAATACGACTCTTGGAGAACAGTCATAACAAGCTTCCGTCAGTCATTTCCTGATTCGCCAGGCCTTCTAAAGCAATGATTTACAATTTAATGAACAAATTTCGTACAATTGGATCAGTACTGGATAAGAAACAAACATGTATGAAGCGTGTTCTCACTGAGGAGATGTTAGATGAAATTGGCCACCGACTAGAGAGAAGTCCTACGACATTATCCCGCCGTGTAGCTCAGCAGGTAGGGATGTGACAGACTTCAGTGATAAGAGAGACGAAACAATTAAAATTAAAACCTTACAAAATCCGGTAGTTCAGAGGTTAAAGGAACCCGATTATCAGAGCATACTTAGGTTTTTGCATGTGGTTCCAACAGTCAGTGTATGATGGACTACTTGACCCCCCTAAATTTTTTATAGTGACGAAGCATTGTTCCACCTCAATTACTAAAATAAAGTTTACTCGAATAACCCACATTCACTTAAACTGAAACAAAATATCCGGCACAAAATTCGAGCCATTTCGGAAAACGAACTGCGGCTTGTTGCTGGACACGTCTTCAGGAGATGTGCAGCCTGCAAGATATCACAAGGACGTCATTTCGAACGTGATTTGTGAATTGTAAGTACACCATTACGCAATTCTAACCGCAAAAGCGCGGAACGAATCCTCCGCATATGGTAGCGTCGTTACGTACAAATCAGCCGCCGTGAGTGCGGTTAGGAGTCTAGCCCTGGCTGATTCACCTTGTATTATGTAGAGAGGTATTTTCTAGGACTGAAGTTAACGGATCTAAAACATGTTTTCAATTTTCCTCTTTTTCCCTGATCATAGAGAAGATACCTAGCACCAACACATTACAACATTTTAACTCGTACGAAGTAACTCCTGGCGTAAGCAACCCGCAGAGCATATTCTTTAAGGTCTTTTTTCCTATTTTATATGGAAATTTATTGACCTTAGCAGAGCATGCTTGACGTGCAATATCTCCTGGTTATATAGGCGTTTGGACACCCATGTATTACATGTTGATGTTTCTAAATCCGTGACAAGTTTACATCTTTCTTTTTAAATTTTATTAGCGTATTGGTATCCGCCAATTTATGTACATTTTAAAATTTGTTTTGACTCCGAAAATCCATATGGATCTAATTGTATGTCACTAAGGACGCAGTACTAGTGTTTTCTGTGATATATAGTAAAGATATCACAACAATTATTTTCGGTGCTATCTTAAAAACATACATTTTTAAATTTTCCTATGGCCGTAAAAGAACTCGAAGAATTAATTCTACGACAAATTGAAGGTATTACTTTAGATTTAGTGAAACATTTGTCCACAGTACATGTTGAAGAGCAACAAGGTGGACGAATTCGTAATTTGAATCCAACTGAATCCATATTGTTATTTAAAAATGTAAAGTTATTAGAAGTGTTGCAAGACATTTTGTTTTGTCATAAGGGTAACAACATCCACTTGGAAGTAACTAATTTGCAAGACTAGAATGAAAAGTTTTGTTCTTTAGATCCGCTACTAAGAGCTTTCTCCAGCCATGGAATCTCCAAAAATGAAGTCAATATATTGTATTATTTAGATTTGTTCGGTATTTCTATATCTATAGTGAAATTCATACTCTCGCAAACATAACACAATTGCTTCAAAGATAAATTCACTATTTTCTGTACACTTTAATTCAAATTGTTACGGAATTTCAAAATGTAACTTTCTTCTCTACAAATTACGAGCATCTTAACTGGTCGCTTTCCAAAATACCTTCCTCTTACGTGATTATAGTAATAGAGGCAATCTAACTTCATAAGCCATAGGCCAAATTAGAATAAGCCTTAATAAATTTCACGTATTTTTCGCGATTTATTTCTCTTCATGCATTTTTCAAAATAATTCTTACTAAAACAATTTAAATAGATATAACATTAAATATATACATCTGAAGCCTGATTAGTGTAATATGTAGCTAATCGGCGATGTATAAAATGGAGGGGGAAAGGAACTGGCCACTCTACCTCATTATCTCCTGGCCTAGTTGCCTTATAAGTGGTACCATGTTGGTATCACTTGTGAGGTTCAAACCTGTCTTCAGACAGTTGACTAAACAACAACAACATTAAATAGAGTAAAGGTTGGTAATACTGTGACACGAGTAATATTGTGATAGTTCTTTTTGAGAAAGTGTTACAATTTTACTGAGCGGTTTTGTGCAGCAACAGCATTCCCTTAATACGTTGATGCAAAAAACCGATCTTCGCCTCGCTCAGTAAAATTGTAATAAATTCTCAAATAGAACTATCACAATATTACTCATATCACAATATTACCAACCTTTACTCTATCTTGGTGTGTTCCGTATACCTACTCGTGTTTGTCCAAGCTCTTATTTTTGGCTTTCTGTAATCTTAGCTAAACAGACTTTACTACATTCCTGTTACGGTTTATCATCGTCCCCCGGGCTTTCATCTAAAACAGCGTAACAATGAAACGATAATTCACAGACATTCGTGTCGTAGAAGGGACCCATGATCGTAACTTCCAAGAAACAAAGTTGCGCTCCGTACCCGTTACGTATTCCACAGTCGTCTCGTTATTGCAATTATATAAATGCACTACATGTAGGTACCGCGCTCCGACTGTCTCTTACCACGGGAAAGACCCGGTATTGAATTCGGTATGAGGTCATGTGGACCCCGAAAAAGCTCTGGAAGCTTTGGTAACGAGGAAATTCCTCCACTACCTGAGATCTGAGATTGAATTTAGGACCTTCCAGACCGTAGCCAGTTGCTCTACCAATTGAGCTACTTGACAGCCTGATGTTACAGAACATCCTGTTAAATCGATATAAATTTCACAGCCAAATCTATTTATTTGAACTTCAGAATCTAAAGTAACATGCTGTCATGAACATAAGTTATGTATTAAAGGGGAGTTTATACAACGAATTTTGAAAAAAAAAAATTAAATTGTGGTTTTTATCTTTTTCGGTAGTTTAATATGTGTAAAATAATAATATGATTGTATCTTTTCTAATTGTGAGCTTTTAGCCCTATCTTCAGCAAAAATATTGTAATAATCTTTAATGCAAAAGAATGTTATCAATGCCTTTTTTTTTTTTTTTTGCAAACCGCTCAGTAGAATATTTTAAAAATATTTAACCCATTCTATACATAAAGATATGTTACATATACCCTATTTATTCTACATTTTTATTTTTTATAACTTCTGAGAAAAGTGCACCCAAAATTGAGGAATTTAACATTGTAAGATATGCAAATACTGTGTCTCCTTAATTAGTTTTAACGAGATTTTAGCTTTAAAATGAATTTCCGTTGTGAATATAATCTTTCCTAAGTAAGGGCGTCTTCCTCTCTGATTCAATTTACTGCCTAGTCTAGTCCAATTTAATTCAATTCAAGTCAGGAAATAGTTCATCCAATAGGAACTGGGTGTGTGTGACATTTCTCTTTTGCTTCTTCTGTATGTATGTATGTATGTATGTATGTATGTATGTATGTATGTATGTATGTATGTATGTATGTATGTATGTATGTATGTATGTATGTATGTATGTATGTATGTATGTATGTATGTATGTATGTATGTATGTATGTATGTATGTATGTATGTATGTATGTATGTATGTATGTATGTATGTATGTATGTATGTATGTATGTATGTGTGTATGTATGTATGTATGCGTGTATGTATGTATGTATGTGTATGTATGTATGCATATATTAACATTACAATTGGGTATACACCCGATTCAACTATTTTTAACGTCTTTTAGAAGAAAAGTCGTAAGGGATTATGTAGGAATTTTGAATAATAAAGCGTGTAAAACTAAAGCTCAGAAAAATCGCCCTTACGTTTGTTTTATTAACAATAAATTAAATGCTATCTTCCAGTAGCTTTAATAAGGAGCCATTAACTACACGGTGTAATTGCCATTTCATTCTCATCCCTCAAATTACGCGAATACGCCTACAAAACCTAACTTAACATCATCTCTAGTGTCCAAAAATTTCGTAGTACTTTGCCGTTTTTATACTCGGTTTTTCAGTGTGAAAATTGATGATATTGACATCCAGCTATCAGTAATTCCTTTTTAGCGTCTTTCTTTACTAAAGTCCATAAACGATGTTGTAGGACTGTCGAGTAGTAGGCTTATAGCACTGAACACAGAAGCACAGAAAATCGCCTTTAATTAATTTCATGTGATTTTCTAAACTCGAAATCCATTCACATTATACACAATTCACTAACTATAAATTGAAACTGCTCTTCCTTTCTCGGTAATTATTTTGTAATGTGAACAAACATACAGTATTTATGATTCTTGTGATAAATTTGATTAAACCAACTAATTGATTAAGTAACAGAAACTTCGTGGTCCGTGGGCACCGCGAACATCAAAAGTGGCTTGCCGACCACTGAGTGCGTAGCAGCTTGAACAAATATATATACCCTCATCAAAATGGGGCAAGTGGGTTGCAACTCGAGGTCACCAGGTTTCGTAACTGCTATTTTATATATTCTAATTAAATCATATTGATAGAGTCCGTAACAATTTTTTCGAAACACCGAGTTGTAGCTGAACGCCCGTCCGCAGGTCTGTCCAGCGTCCGTTTTCGGGGCAACTGCAGTCGAGAGTTCATCGTCTTTTACAGAGACGTTCAGCCCATTTGTTCGCCGTTTCCCTGAGTCCATAATTCCGCATGCCGGCAGCTCCCCGGTGAAGGGTGGTCTTGTTTGATGTTTTGGATCACGCATTCTGGTCAATTTGTGGCGGCTTCATTTAATGAAACCAGTTTCAATTGCATAATGCAAGGACTGCATTGTTAAATAACAAGACAAATTGTAGAAATGTTTGCCTTAAAATTACATTTATTTCAATTGCATTCTATTATATAATTGAACCTAATCAAAACAGATGGCATCTTTCTTCACGATATTCGAATATTTCAGTAATATTTGATTGATACTTTCTCAGATTAAAATTCCTATGCTGTTATAATATGTTAGGGTATTATATAAATTAAAATCTAATTCCTGATAATTTTGTACGATAATTCTTGTATAGAATCTATATTGAGAATTTCTTATATGTCCGCATTAGCTCCCCTCCAATTGGCACAATTACAAACATTGCTTATATACAAGAATTTGTAGCATAAAACACTGAAAAAGTTTTAATATTTATCTCAAAATAAATATCTCTCATGTTTAAGAATATTGTTTCCAGTTTGTAGTTTAATTTCCCAAATGCTGTATTACTTAACCCAGTTTAATTTTATTATGGTTATATAAGAAAACACGGGTGGATCAAAGTAACCTCATGTTCCAGGTAACTTTGACCCACAGTTTTGAACTAAGTTTTAACACGTACTATTATCAGTGACTATTATGATTGTTGAAATGCTTTTAGGAAGTGTTCCCACAATCACATATGAAATTTGGAGCTTTATCTCTCAAAGTTTTATAAGAAATCAGCAAAAGAACATTCAAAAATGTATTTCAGTGGGTCAAAGTAACCCCGGTTTATGATACTTCAAGAAATATTCCATCTATGTTGTCATACGTTAACATACTTTGTCTTCGAAGAAACCAAATTTTGCTGTCGTATAGATTTAAGCATCAGTCCTATTTTCTATAATTTGAAGTCAACGACAGAAATATTAATTGCATTTTATTGTTTATCAAGTTGTTTTGGTAGATTATGAACAGAATTTACATATGGTCAGTAATGAATTATCTGAAATAACTGCGAACTATAATTTATACATTTCTGAAATCAAATGTAAGATGATGGTGTTTAGCTCGAAATACCACTCTAGAGATAAGATAGTAATCAATAAGAGAATAATGGAACAACTGTCAACTTTTAATTATTTGGGCTGTAACATTTCCTAAATACAAGACACAGATATAGATATAAAAATAAATAGATTCGAAGTATGTGTGGAAACATAACATCTTCACTAAAGAACAAAACAAGGATTGATACACAATTAAAGCTTTATAAGATAACAGTATCAGCTTTAACATATGGTAGTGCAAACTGGACACTGCGAAGAAGGGATAAACGAAAAATTGAAAGCGCGGAAATATTTTTAAGGTCATTAGCAGGAAATACATTCTGAAATCAGATCAGAAACACAAGAAGAGAACAGCTACAAATTTACTATAATTTGACCGATAAAATAGACGAATGTGGAAGAAGCCTGTATCACCATATAGGTATGTAGACTGCAATAAGATAGACTGCGAAGACAGATAATCAACTATGAGTCGAGAGGATATGGAGAACCTGGACGACAGTAACTTACTGGAGAGAATCTCTCCCTATAGAAGATGAGACAGGCCAGTAGCCCTAAACCTTATCAGTGAAAGAAAACGTGTAGGTCTAAGTAATTGTTGACGTATGGTATGATTTACATCTCAAGTTTCTTTTAACTTAAACTTGAACATTTCATTCAACATTTTTATAAACCCATCTGAATACGTAATGAAGCACTTTGTAGCATCACTGCCAGACTCTGGATGAGCTACTTTCCCCGCCATAAGAGCTTCTTTGTTATGTACATTTAATTAATTACCCCACAAAAGAAAGTGCCATAAATTAAGCGACTAGAACAAGCTTTTTTATAGAGGTCTTGTTTTAAGAAGATATTCGCCACTTCTTATGCCGTCATTGACTCTGATTTAATCTTACTAATTAGTGCCCTGGTCTCCATCTGATAGCCACATAGGAAGTCGTCATATTGTGAGATTAATATTATGCTGATGCCTTCAGGCATGTTTCTGTCAGTTTAAGATTCTCTCCGAGTTGGATCTCCGACATATCGTGTATGGTTCATAATGTATAAATTTGTTCTAACTTTCCCGGTAGCTCAGTGTTAGGTGGCGGAAATTGAAATTGGCGGTATCGTAGATTTACGATATGTAAAATACCAATGATGTTGGTCATTGTTCTGTTCCACAGTACAAGTGATTTTTCATTGTTCTGTTCCGCAGTAGAAATGAATTTTCATTGTTCTGTTCCGCAGTAGAAATGAATTTTCATTGTTCTGTTCCGCAGTAGAAATGAATTTTCATTGTTCTGTTCCGCAGTAGAAATGAATTTTCATTGCTCTGTTCCGCAGTAGAAATGAATTTTCATTGTTCTGTTCCGCAGTAGAAATGAATTTTCATTGATCTCTTCCACAGTAAAGTGATTTTTCATTGTTCTGTTCCACAGTAGAAGTGATTTTTCATTGTTCAATTCCACACTATAAGTGATTTTTCATTGTTCAATTCCACACTAGAAGTGATTTTTCATTGTTCTGTTCCACATTAGAAATGAATTTTCATTGTTCTATTCCACACTAGAAGTGATTTTTCATTGTTCAATTCCACACTAGAAGTGATTTTTCATTGTTCTGTTCCGCAGTAAAAATGAATTTTCATTGTTCTATTCCACAATAAAGTAATTTTTCATTGTTCTCTTCCACAGTAGAAGTGATTTTTCATTGTTCTATTCCACAGTAGATGTGATTTGTCATTGTTCTGTTCCACAGTAGAAGTGATTTTTCACTGTTCTGTTCCACAGTAGAAGTGATTTTTCATTGTTCTATTCCACAGTAGATGTGATTTGTCATTGTTCTGTTCCACAGTAGAAGTGATTTTTCACTGTTCTGTTCCACAGTAGAAGTAATTTTTCATTGTTCTGTTCCACAAAAGAAGTGATTTTTCATTGTTCTATTCCTCAGTAGATGTGACTTTTCATTCTTCTGTTCCACAGTAGAAATGATTTTTCACTGTTCTGTTCCACAGTAGAAGTGATTTTTCATTGTTTTATTCCACAGTAGAAGTGATTTTTTTCATTATTCTGCTCCACAGTAACAGTTAATTTTCATTGTTCTATTCCACAGTATAAGTGATTTTTCAGTGTTATTTTCCACATTATAAGACAAATGTCGGGATGAGTCCTAAAAGAAACGGGCCACGGACCACTTCCCTTCCCCCACTCTTTCTCTTCTACTATCACAAAGAATTTGCTAATTTCTTAGATAAAAATCCTGTATTATGATAATAGGGGAAAATAAATATATTGTAAGTTCACAGGGCGAACAGCTTCGAAGCTGGGTACCTGGTTCTAATGAAGTACACTGGAAGCAATTTAAAACATGGGGGCATGAGATAGTTACTCTGCCTGCCATTAAAATTCACTTCACTAAATCCCCAAGGTTAAAAAAAAAATCCACATTAGAATTGAATTTTCATTGTTGTTCCCCAGTAAAATTGATTTTTCATTGCTCTATTCCACAGTAGAAGTGATTTTTCATTGTTCTATTCCACAATAGAAGTGATTTTTCATTGTTCTGCTCCACAGTAACAGTGAATTTTCATTGTTCTATTCCACGGTATAAGTGATTTTTCATTGTTCCACATTAGAATTGAATTTTCATTGTTGTTCCACAGTAAAAGTGATTTTTCATTGTTCTTTTCCACAGTAGAAGCGATTTTTCATTGCTCTGTTCCACAGTAGAGTGATTTTTCATTGTTGTGTTTCACGTAAGTATTAGTATTAATCAGTCTTTTGTACTTTGTACAGATTTCTCTACAACTGAAGGAATGCTAATAATTTCAAATACCAGTGAACTATTTGTATAATTCAAGGAAATAGTTGAAGTATGCAGTCCAATGATAGCAAAAGTGATTACTATGACTATTACACTCTTACTACGTCATACTACTTTTGACCAATGAAACGGTACGAAAGGACGTATTTCAACCAATCATGGCTGCTTATCGCACAATTTTATCGCGTCCCTAGCATTTGTTTAATTTTATCGTGTCTCTAGCATTTGTTTAATTTTATCGCGTCCCTAGCATTTGTTTCTTTTTTTGCCAACATTTGAAACTGCGCTGGTCTGGACGTCAAAAATATATAAAATTACAAACCACTCCAGTCGATGCACAGCAGTTTCAAATATGACTCGCATTGGCATTCAAGAACAAGAATTAATAAAAATCACTATCATACCTATGCATCTTCTGAAATCCGATTTACAAATAAATGAAGAGCACCATTCGGAAATCCTGAATAAGTTGAATACACCATGTAGGCCTAAATCAACGAGTTCCACTTCTATTATGCACACGTCCAATATAACATCAATTGAACCACCAACCACATTCAAATTTGAAAGTTGTACATTCAATAATTATTCCTTTTAAAATTATTCATGTTTATTTTTTATGTCATCGTCGTTAATTAAAACTTTTCTAATACTTGTGTATATTAGTTAGGTTATGTTATAGCTTCTGCTCTGAGAGGATAAAAAGAACTTCTGCTATATGATATTATGGATAGTCACGTATCAGAGATTGTTTAATATTAAGATTTATTGAATAGTAATCATTACAGTATCTGTATAAAGACACTACTGCCATCTAGCATGCATCTAGCGTAATATTTGTAATGTTGAGATGGTACAATAATACATTTGAAGACAGTTGTATTTTCGTAAGTCAATTAATATTTTATTGTATTGGAGTACTTCGTTACTTCTAATCTTTATATACTTTCTTCTAATCGTGTAATAGTCAATTAAATCCCACTCGAGTTTTGATTTTCCTGTAGATAAATCAAAACGTCTAGTGAGATTACTGTTGATAATGAGAATATCCTTGTATAAAAAGGAAGATGAATTTCCATTTTAAATATTTGAGTACAATGATCGTTTTAGGTTAAGTGCGCTTGAAGCAGAAAGGACTTTTCACTAACATTACACATAGATTAGAACATCCAATGAATCGAAGTAAATAATTATCAGCTAAGGATCAGTTACTAAATACGCTTCATTGGTTCAATAATGATAGTCAATATCATGGCATACCAGATATGCATGGAATATTAAAATGTTCAGTGTAGATGAATTCACTATGTGATAGCAGCACAGCTATAAATGACATACAATTTCAGTATAGCTGCTTAGTGTGTCTTTTATTTTCGCTAAATGTACCGAACAGAATGTCTTTTCTTGCTTCTAACTCTTTTAAAATAATTTCGTCTCTTTAACACCATTTTCACGAACAACAAATTAACGCACGCTTATGGGAAAATCGATACTTGCACCATCTCTCGACTGGAATGGGTACCGTTACGCACGGAAAATTACGATGTCACCTTAGAGTGAAAGATTACGTTTCTTCTTCTTCTTCTTCTTCTTCTTCTTCTTCCCTTCAAGTATTAGGCCATATGGTCTCTTACGATCTCACAGTTGAATTTTCAATCCAGCGCTTCTTTGGACTACCGAGAGACTCTTCCCGTTTAGACGATAGTGAAGCATGACTTCTGGGATTCTATCTCTACGCATGCGATGCAGATGATTTATCCAGTTGTTCCGATAATGTTTTACGTGATTAATTACAGGTTATAGTTAATTCTTCCATTATATCTTCATTGCATTTGTGATCCCAGTTCGTATATCCCGCTGTTTATCTCATAAATTAAGTTTAATATTGACAAATACATGATAAAGTATTTAAATTAGCATTACTCCTGATCTAATAATTCAGAAAATATTATAGGAATGATAATAAACCGTCTTTTGTATCCCAAAATACGAATTTATTACCAAGGAAGTGGACATAGCCTAATTCAACGTATGACGTCATGTGGAAAACAGCAGTCCCTCCGCCATACATTTTCATGAGGTCACTAATAACATTTTACTAATAGTATACAACTATTGTACATTATTTTATGGAACAGAAAGTTACGACTCCATACTGTACAAGAGTTTTACTAATAACAAATAACGTATTACACTATACTTTTGTGGAATATGGCCCAGAACTGAAATTTAGCGTGGACTACAAATGGCTTGTTAATTTTGCTTGAAGCCATCTCATTAAAGAAAAGAGTGGTTTTATATACTAGAAATCTACGACAAATGTATTCCGGCTTTCGAAAGAATACGTGCTAAGGATTTCCTAGCTCTTACAAATCAATTGCCCTGGATGGTGTTTAAACCTCGAACTTTAGACTCACTTGTCATTGACAAGCATGGTAAACATTATAACACCACAGACAATAAAATTTACAAAACAGGAAACAAAATTTAAATAGGGTAAACTAGGGTCTGTTGGACAGTCGGGTATGTTGGACACTCCGTACTTTAACGTGTTACCACAACACTTGTGGGCACCACATTCAGCTAGAAGTCAATGACGGAAGTAGTCACGAGTGGGGCTACTTCCGTCATTGACTTCTAGCTGAATGTGGTGCCCACAAGTGGTGTAGTAACACGTTAAAGTACGGAGTGTCCAACATACCCGACTGTCCAACAGACCCTAGTTTACCCTATAAGAACGGACAAAGTTAATAAGGTGCAGTTGTGTATTCAGTATTGAATTGTGGACAGATGTGGAAATAATAAAAAATGTCATCTTAATATGAGAATAAAAGCCTATGTATAGTTATTCGCACTTTCCAGTGTACCTTAAAGGAATGCCACATAGCTCACTCAAGTTGTCAGTACAGCTCCTCTTACATGGATTCTTGTGTTAGTGTTAGGCTGATCGCCTGTGACTAGATCTCAGACAGAACCTGTCAGGCGAGTGCCGACTTTATTAGTGTCACGACTGCATTTGATTTCCTACATAAAATGCGATGTGATTCAGCGGCCGTTTTGTCGTGTGGGTGGCTACAAAGGGCCCGTCACCCGCACTTTCTCTTAAAGTAATTCGTTCTAAAAATAGCAAATAACACGCTACTCAATTATTGTATGCATTGCACATATTGCATTTCTGCTGGACAACTTTCCCACTATTTCCTTCTACATTCTAAAGAATGGGTTAGGACCGGAGGCTGCGAAAATACGTGGTTGTCATGTATCCATTTATCCATGTATACATATAATTTACGTATGTATATACACATACATGCATGCATACATACATACATACATACATACATACATACATACATACATACATACATACATACATACATACATACTGTCGGTGACTCAGAAGATGAGAGCGGACTGAGGAGGAAGGGATGTGAACAGATAACGTATAACAACAAGTGCAATATTTGTATTGCAGTAAGCGGAAACATTAGGTCTCCTTCTGTTCAACTTAGCTTTAATTTCCATACGCATTGTTACTCATGTTTCCTGTACGAGTAATAACCTGGCTACTGGGATGCTTATCTGAGCGATGTTTATAATAATCAACAGCGATAGTCAAGAAGGTCACATTCTTTCCGCTCGTCTTCTCCTGAGTAACGGACAGTACGTACATACGTACATACATACATACATACATACATACATACATACATACATACATACATACATACATACATACATACATACATACATACATACATACATACATTTATTTTATATTAACAGAGGAGGAAAAAAAGCTCGGAAACGAGAATAAACTGAACAAGGTTAAACACTTGAAACGATATAAGTTGTCAGATTGACACATGTGACATACCATAGACCAATAAAGTTATAAATTAACGAAGTTTAATTAGTAAGGAATTATAGCATTCAAGGTGTCATTATTTTACTTACCCTTACTTACCTTCTTGTCTAATAGTTTGTAACCTGTTGTAAAGTTTGTGAAATGGTTTCCTGCTTTTTGAGTTTCCTTTAATTAAGGTTTTGTTAAATACAGTTTTCTTAATTAGATAATATACTAAGGTATTGCTAGAAGTATTGATTTGTGCTTTTACTCTAGACTACAGTTGCAAGTTTCTTGTTTAAGTTAATTGGTTAGAATATAATTAATTACTATACTTAATCACTCATCTAAAGCTTGTGTGACTGCAACCTGTGTATATTTTTGTCCGAGATCGTGCGTATTTGCTTGCTTTCCGCACAAAACCAATACGCGGTAAGTGTGAAATACCACATTCAGTATTACAAACGTAACACACATAACAATTTCCCTCTTCTTACCGCTTAAGCGCCATATTCATTTTACTGCTTTAGGCTTATAACATATTATTTTAGAGACGTTTAACTTAGTAATAATTATAAATTGGAAACTTACCACTGCAATTTCACCTAAATTGCACTGTTAATTATTGTTTTTAAATATTTGCTAAAATTAAGTAAACTCTACAACACCACAAAAGTTACTGCATTTGTAATGCAAGTAGCATTAAGGAAGCCGTGAAAAAATCAACAAGATTCCAGATGCCGATGTTATTACTGCTATATGTTATATAAATAATATTGTTAAAATATTAAAATGAAAAATAAATCATTACACAACCTTACCGTTTATTTTAAGTTCGCATTTATAGACTGGGGAAAAAAAAGACAGACGTATAGCACGGCCTGCTGGAATATAGTAAACACAGAAAACATTTTATAGCAACAATGTTGAAGATAGATAGATATTTTAGTTTTAAAGTTGCCGTCATTGAACAGAAACCAAGATGGAGATTTCATTGCAACTAATTAGAAATTCGTCTTTCAGGTATGTAATAAACGATCTTCGCACAAAATAATGTACGATACACGAGCGTATGTTTGTTTTCATGTTCTCGGAAATTAAAAAAGCTCAACTACGTTTCGCTTTGTCAATCTTTTCCTCGAACATGTAAACATCAACATACCGCTCTTGTAACGCATATTACTATTGTGTGACTTTACTTTGTTTATAGTGTGATTTTTCTTTTAACTTCTATAATTGTGTTTGTATTTCTGATGGTGTGGAAGAGAAGCCTGATAAATAAATAAATAAATAAATTAATAAATAAATTAATTAATTAATTAATATATAAATAAATAAATAAATAAATAAATAAAATTACTGTGCATTTCAGTATCGTTCAAATGTATTTATTTAAATTATTTTTATCATATTCGTTAAACACCACACATTTGCAACAATTATGCAATTCCTTTCACGAACAGTCCATGATCAGCTGACTGCAGACCAAGTGAAAAATCATCGAACCAGAATGGTAGTATCGTGTGTTCAGCACGTTGATCCCCCAGTCCGTTATAGCTGGTTTTGGAAAACGGATTTTGGAACTTATTGTAGGTTCCCTAGTTAATTTCGATGTTGGGTGGGCACCAGTCCCTATACACTAGCCGAAACTTTATGACAAAATTTATTCCCCTAGAGGACTCGAGTCAGCGCTCATTCCGCAACTAGAGTCCAGGCACGGTGTATTAGACGAAGATACCTAAGATAGGGTTAGGATACAAATTAGATTTACTTTTTATTATATTATTATTATTATTATTATTATTATTATTATTATTATTATTATTATTATTATTATTATTATTATTAGTGGCGGTGGTAGTAGTAGTAGTAGTTATTGAGTGTAATTAGTTACCACTGTCACCGGTATTTACCCATTTGCAGTGTGAATAAATTTACATACAGATACATAAATTAATGGCAGTAGAATTGCAGCCGGGCAATGTATTTCTAAATTATAAAGAAGTGTTAAATTTAAGCTTTAGTCATCGGCTCTCATTGCACAAACATTTAAAAAGATTACTACTTACACTTCTCTAAAATTTGTTCGGTAAATAATTTTGCAACTAACACAACTGATCTCCTTGAGAATTGGTATACATTCTGATTCTTAGTGTTTTCTTCGACCCCAGACTATTAGCATTTTTAACGAGTGGAAAGAATGTTAATGCAAGGGGTCATATCTGCATAAGAAGAGAAAGTACACCTTGTGTGGATAGTATAGTGGCTGCAGCAACTGGTCCGAGATGACGACAGTGATAACGTTTTGCGAAGCGATTCGACACGGTCCCATGCCCCTGGATTCCTCACATCATTACCGGGAGTCAATTACAATCCAATTACAGACCGCATTCCCCAGTCATGCCTAGTTCTTTAACCAGCTTCTAAACCATGTAGGATACGTAAGAGTCAGTGAGATAATGATACAGTAAGAATTGACCATTTGTAGCGCATCTGAGAGATGCTGTCCAGGAAAGAAATCTAGTCACTTTAATTAATAATCACAGTGTTCTATCCAATGCAGGTCTTCTACTGAAAACCCAGCATCTTTCAATCTTCTATTTTCCGCGTTCCTCTTAGTCTCCGCATTTGATCAATGTATCTTAATGCTGAATGAAGATATTACAGATACTCTTCTATTTGCTGATGATCAGGCAATTATAGCTTCTTCCGAGGATATACCGTAAAGAGATACTTTTGAACTTGGTAACATTTCTGCAGAATACAAATAAACTATTGATCCAATAAAAACAAAGGTATTGCACGTTCGCTCGGAGAAAAAACAGGGAGTGGAGCTGAAAACAGAAGACCACACAAGTTACTGCGTTCCGCGCAGAGGTAAACACCACATAGTTGCCAGTTCTGTAACGACTTGGAGTGCGCGTAGTTTGTATTATCTGTTTAGTTTTCTTAGTGTACATTAAAATTAATGAAATATATTGCAACCATGGGAGTCTGTTGAAGAGAGTGAATAACATAGTGAAGACGACAATAATTGTAATGTTCGTGCTTCTCCTGTTGGAAGAGGCCATTCATTAGACACATAAGCTGCACATATTATAAAAATTATACCTATTTTTCAGTGAAGGAGAAGGCAAATGTGATTCACCAATTGCTAAAACTGTTCGCGCTACTGTGTTTCAAGATCATTAGTGAAGAAAATAATTTCTATCCATATAACCGAGTATAAGACTCCCAAAAAGAAAACACAAACTGCATTACAGAAAGTTACGAAATTCAAGAAACTTGATGATTTCGGACGTGATGTAATACGACGCACATTTATGAATGTTACAACAACTACATATCCCCTACATTGGACATCATTTTAAGTGCGGTGCAAGGAAAAAACACCAGGCACAGATTGAGAATTGCTGTATTGGTAAAAGAATACAGGCTATATGACTCAATTGTTATAGGTTATACTACTCTGAAATTTGTGAAATTCACAAATTTCTGATGTTAACTGTTTAAGAGAAATTAAACTATTATGATATGACTCAAGTAAATATACTTTGTCATACCCAACCCGTGCAGTTACGTAACTTTTCATGACCCGTTCACTGGCGGGTTAATAATAATAATAATAATAATAATAATAATAATAATAATAATAATAATAATAGTAATAATAACAATAATAATAATAAACAACAATAGGCTAACAAGAATGACAAATGTGATTAGTGAAAATAAACATACATTGTAAGTGGGAAGTTTAAGTAACGTACTCTAATAGATGTTGCAACGCTTCTTGCTTAGTCGCGTAACGAGTTGTATAACAACTACCACTGCTTCTGTGGCTTACTCACTTATTGCATCCCTTCCCCTGGTTTTACTCCGAGCGAACGTATAATACTAACCTATCATGGGAAAACCTACGGAGATCCAAGATTGTGTTAAAAGATGACATAATGGTACATGTAAAGAGTTTTAATTATGTTGGATTTTATGTAGGCGATGATAGAAATAAACACGACCTTGTAAGAGAAGAAGCCGGAACGAACCAATGGTCCATATCTTGATAGTTGATGATCTTCTGATATCTTCTTCTGCCCCGAACTTTTCTTCCATTCACCATTGCTTTCAGTACATTTTTAAATAGTTTCATTTAACCTGTGTGGCCCAACCAATTTCTTGTTCTCTTCTTCATCAGTTGCAGCATCATTCTTTCTTCACCCACCCTCTTTGGTACAACTTCGTTTTTTATCCTGTATGTCCAATTCACACGTTCCATTCTCCTCCAATCACTTTAAAGATTCACTCGAAAGTCCAATTACAGAATACAAAAAAAATCCTTCGTTGTAACCCAGTAACAACAAACATTGAAGATCACAGAAAATTAAGAAAATTTAGTCTTATAACTTAACAAAAATGAATCAGAATATTATAAATAAGTATGTCAAAAATAAAGTTAATTAATCCTAATTAATAATTTAATCAAAGTAGTCCTAACGAGTCAGCCATAACATAGGCTAGTAATACATTATTGTGAAATGCTGAAGACATAAAAGATTCTCAAATATACAGTATGTATAAATGATGTCAAATAATATTAGAATGTTACGAAACAGTGTCAATATCTGGCCAGATTGGTCTCTAATAAGTGGATCTATAATGTGTGTAGGCCTATACATGCACTTACTAAAACGTTTATTCGATAATATTTCTTGATTCTTAATAGTCTAATGACTACCAGCCTGTTCTTAAACTTAGTGAGAACTCTGTCGAAAGTTACGGGTTCTTGAGATGCTTGGTTTAACTTCCTTGGGATGGGAAGTAAAACTAACAAGTTCCTAGGTGCAAAAGATCCTTGAATCGAAATTGTTTGGTAATTATTTCTTGCTCTGCCGTCAAATGTGTCTCTATCGCCAAATGTATCCCTATGGCGGAGTTCCATTTAATTGTGTCGGTTGCAATAAATTAGACAAAGGTATTTTATAATATTCTAAGAGTATGATATATTTTTTTTATTTAAATTCATACCAAGACCTGGATATGCATAAACTATTGTGGAAATTATATTAATTTAATTGGAATTTTCTGGCGTCTGTGTTGTTTCAGCAGAAGAAGAGGGTTGTAAGTGCTAGTAATATGAAGTAGTTTCCATATAACGACTATCGTTGTAGGCGTTGTGCTCTAATAAATGTCAAGTAGGCCTACGACAAGGAAATCTAATTGGTGAAAATTAATGTGCTAAAGATAATTGAACTTCTAGCTGTTGTAATTATATCTTACTGGAAGTGTAATAGTAGTAACAATTTTTCTGTAATATTTAGATGTTAGTTTAGTAAGTTATGTTACGTATTTAAGAGTTCAGCGTGTGTAATTTTACTTTTTTTAATGTTCAAATATTTGATTTAAAAATATCTATGAATTAGCCTTTAAAGTATTGCCGAGGAAATTATTTATGAACGCCTAATTTAAGTATTTACAAATTAACCTTTAATGCAGAGTTTAAGACACACTCACATTTGTCTCATTTTGCTATTAGATTTCTAAAAATGCAACAAATTTCGAATGTAAATGTGCAAAAATGCGACAACCACATTGGACTTCAGAAACGAAGATGTAATGGGGAAAGTGAAATCATAGATGTGCTTGAACTAATTTTAATTCAAATGTAATGCTAATGGCATGGGTAATGTTCAAAAAGGTATTGAGCAATAGATGTTCAGGAATTGATTTCTAAGAGTTGGTGCAATTCATGTAATTTAAGTGAACAAATTCTTCTAATTGATTTATATAATTCCATCGCATACTGTAAATTGTGAGCATAATTTAGTTGCATGATCTTGTAAAAACTGGAATTAGAAACCGCCTTTCATTAAAAATAGTTAGCACTCTGCTAACAATAAATCTTGAAGGGTCTACTAGTAAAGAATTCCAATGTTTAGAATGCCCATAAAATTACGTATTTTAATGTGATGTAAATTCAGCAGTAATTGATTCTAAACATACAGGGGCATCACTTTATTTTTACTAACATTTTTAACATTAACCTGGCTATACTCGGAAACACTGTTACCCCCCTTCCATTACAGGAGTTTGGAGTTGCTAGTGCAATTTGTAAACAAATCATTTTACTAGCTATAGGAGGAGAGAAAAGTAGCGTGTCCATTTATGTTACAGGGAAATATAGTATTACGATTTTCAGTTTGGTCATTACTTTACAGTATTTTATCAAAAAACAGTACAATAGTAACAATTTTTTTTCACAAACTCAAGTCTTCAGGCGGTTATATACATTATATAATGCCTACTTTATTCAGCATATTACTAACCTAATTTATTCCTGAAAATTTTGTGAACACTTCCGTAAGAAACCCCAATTTCTACAGCTAACTTCTTGAGCGACTTATTACGACCTCGCTGCATCCTTTCTCTAGCATATTCTACAGCATCTTCTGTCACCTTTGTTGGCCATCTTACACTTTTCTTCCTTTCTGTACACTGTGTTGCTTTAAATTTATGTACCAGATTAATGACATTTCTACGAAAATATTCCGTAATGATATTAAAAAAAAACTGTTGTTCACATTCGGTTACATTGTAATTCCAGTTTCCATCATCGTCCTTTATACCTACAAATAGTAAAACAAAACTCTTGTTTAAATAATGTTGTTAAGTGCCGTACCATATTATAGGGTACCGTACTTTCGGTAACTCTAATCTTCACTTGTGCTCAGTCCAC